>NC_134483.1:445787394-445929894 GCF_040206685.1 Ascaphus truei
TCAGCGCGGAGCGTCCGCACGGCTCAGCGCGGCCTGTCCTTCTATGGACTCGGCCAGAGAGACAGATAGAGAGAGACAGATAGAGAGAGACAGATAGAGAGAGACAGACAGAGAGAGACAGACAGAGAGAGACAGACAGAGAGAGACAGACAGAGAGAGACAGACAGAGAGAGACAGACAGAGAGAGACAGACAGAGAGAGACAGACAGAGAGAGACAGACAGAGACACACACAGAAAAAGAGAGACACACACAGAAAAAGAGAGACACACACAGAAAAAGAGAGACACACACAGAAAAAGAGAGACACACACAGAAAAAGAGAGACACACACAGAAAAAGAGAGACACACACAGAAAAAGAGAGACACACAAAAATGAGAGACACACAAAAATGAGAGACACACAAAGAGAGACACAGAACACACACAGAGAGAATGAGAGACAAAGACAGAGAGAGGGCGAGGGCGACAGGGAGAAGGCGAGGGCGACACAGGGAGAGGGTGACACACAGACACACACTCACTCTCACTCACAGACACGCAGAGACACACTCACTCACACACACACACACACAGACACACACACAGACACACAGACACACAGACAGGCACACAGGCACACAGACAGGCACACAGGCACACTGACAGGCACACAGGCACACTGACAGACACACAGGCACACTGACAGAAACACAGGCACACTGACAGACACACAGGCACACTGACAGACACACAGGCACACAGGCACACAGACACACTCACAGACACACAGGCACACTCACAGACACACAGGCACACTCACAGACACACAGGCACACAGGCACACTCACAGACACACAGGCAGGCACACACACAGACACCCACACAGGCACACTGACAGACACACAGGCACACTGACAGACACACAGGCACACAGGCACACTCACAGGCACACTCACAGGCACACTCACAGACACACAGGCACACTCACAGACACACAGGCACACTCACAGACACACAGGCACACTGACAGACACACAGGCACACTGACAGACACACAGACACACTCACAGACAGACACACAGGCACACTCACACACTCACAGACACTCAGTCTGTCACTCACACACTCACCGGGTCACACGTGGCAGCAGTGGGGTCTCCGCACGGCAGTGGGCCCTCTCCAAGACATGGGACACACAGCACAGCGTGGGCCTCAGCAGCAGCAGCAGGTCCGTCCCCCCCGAAGCGGCCGACGCCGCAGCACGCTCCCCGGACACCCCCGGGCAGCAAGCGAGGATCGGGGGCAGGTGATTAGGGGGAGATCATGGGCAGGAGGCGGACTGGCGCAAGAGGCGCGCACGGGGGAAGCTGGGTTGGCACTTCCCCCTCCGTCCCACGTGGGGAGCGGAGGGTGCGGGGGGGCTGGATCGCGCGCTTGTTTTGGGCTTCCCCCTCCGTCCCACGTGGGGAGCGGGGGGGGCTGGATCGCGCGCTTGTTTTGGGCTTCCCCCTCCGTCCCACGTGGGGAGTGGAGGGTGCGGGGGGGCTGGATCGCGCGCTTGTTTTGGGCTTCCCCCTCCGTCCCACGTGGGGAGCGGAGGGGGGGGGGGCTGGATCGCGCGCGGCGCTTGTTTTGGGCTTCCCCCTCCGTCCCACGTGGGGAGCGGAGGGGGGGGGGGTGTTTTGCGCGCGGGGCTTGGTTTGGGCTTCCCCCTCCGTCCCACGTGGGGAGTGGGGGGGGGAGGGATGCGGGGGATTCTGGGTTGCTGGGGGGAACAGGCAGCACAAATGGCAGGACACTCTGCTTGCCCTGTGCACGCGCGCCGGGACCACAGGATTTGCCGCCATTTTTTAAAACTTTTTTTTAACCCAATCAGGGAGGGGGATTATTTATTTATTTATTTAAAAAAAAAAAAAAAAAAAAATTGGCACGAGCAGGGGAATTCATTGAGCTGCAGCACGGGTCGCCAGCTGCCTAAATCCACTCGCAACGGGCGACTGGTTATCATTATTTGTCGAGCACTGTATATACATACACATACACACACACACACACCACAACTTAATACATAAAGCACAGCATGCTGGTTGAACTCTGTCCTATCCACAATGGGTAATCAAAATGTAATCCTGCATTAACTGCCAATCAGCCAAAGGCAGTTAATGTGGGATTGCAATGCCTTAACAGGAATTGATTAATCCTGGTACATTCCTGTAATTTTTTTTCTAAACTTTCAAGGCTTTTTGCCCATGCAGATATAGGCTTGCAGATCCCTTCTCCTGATTACAATGCTCCCTATTCCCTATTTCCAATAATAAGCCTCCTCTCAGCAACTTAATAATGTGAAATCATTCAGCATTTAGTCTGGGCCTCTTTTTCACTATTGCTATCATGTTCCACATTTTCATTACAACAATGCTAAACTCTCTGTTTGATGCTTAATCTTCTCTTTTTTCTGTTTTAGGGATAGATCCTCAAAAGTTTGTTAAATGTGTAGCCGGGCTCCCCAGACTCACCCTATTGTTATATGTGGGGAGAATTTGGAAGGTCGCAGCAGTGCAGGGAGCGCTCCAGTGTATCGGAGGCTCCGCAGTATCAGAGTGTGGTCAGGGCGCTGCCATGTTAGATGCTCTCACAGGTGCGGTGGACCGTGGAGGTGGCTAGGGAGCAGAGGTCACGCATGTACGGCCACAGGGTGCAAAGCCCGTGAAGAAGGGACGGCTCCTATAGGGTGGAGCATATGGGACTACGAGTCCCAGCAGGCCCAGCGAGACCATGTGACGCCAGGGAGCCGATAGGGTTGCACAGGGGAAGCACGTTGGGCAGAATGGAGCAGGAAGAGGAAGGAGACGGAGCTCTATGTGTAGGGAGGTCAACAGCCCCTACTCTAGGCCTTATTCCCCGGCCCAGTTAGGCCCTGAGTCCCTGTAGAGTGGAGCGGATGTAAGGACCGGCCCCAGTAAGGTTGCAGTTCCCCTTTACTGTGCATCAAATAATTATAAGTACAGAGACAGTTGCATATCTGGTCAGAGGTTAGGGCTCAAACCTCCGGTGCTGCCGCAGCAGCCTCCGGGTGGGATTGCCCCGGAAGGTAGTTCCAGTACTCAACCGTCGTCTGATCCTTTGTGAAGCTCCTTGGCAGGCCCGGGCACTGAAGTGCTTGGCAGGTAACCATCAACAAGTGCACCAACTATACCACATATCTATACAGGACATAGTGGCTGCGCAGTCACACCTATACACATCTCACTTGAGGGTGGGGAATCACTAAGTGTGGGTACTGGACACGGTGTGGGTTCACCCTGTGAAGGGGGTAGCGTCCTGCGAGATGCTGTAGTTAGTGTCTCCTCTAGGGAGGGACACCTGTTGATATATATATATGAAGCTTATGGTTGCGATAGTAAAGTCATTGGTTATTTTACATGCTGTGTGTGTGGAGTGATATATTTGTCCTGCGAGGAACCACTCCCCCTCTGGTGGGAGCCATCGCAGGTGGAGGCACTGCACCAAGTAAGAGGTTGTCCATATTCATACGTGTGCCCCAGGCTCTCCGTGGTGGAGGCTCAGACCCTGCGAGCCTACAGGTTATACAGCATTGGTAACGGACTGTATTCACTAGGAAACAGGGTTACATTTGGAGGCACTGCTGAGAGCTTAGACCTGGGGTGCCCCCCTGTACAAACACACACAGCCACCTTGCCACAATGACTCTCCCCTCACGTTAGAGTGTGAGCAATTTGGCGCGGCAAATGCAAACGCCCGCCCGCTGCGTGGTGGCCGTGAGTCAAGTTCCTATGGCCTTACCCATAGAGACATTACAAACAGCCCTACGACAAATACCAGGATTCTCCAAAGCCCACCTGGTGGATGTCCTTATAGACCAAGATGCCAAGTGGAACACTTTGCTAGTTGATTGTTGCCGAGATTTGGTGGTACTCGAGCCCTCTGTCCCCCAATACCTACAGCTCCCCAACTCTCCTCCTGCGGAAGCCCCTTTGTCTATCCACTCCGGGGCACACACCCTGAGGGGCTGGGCGACGACTGCCTTACGCCCACCTCAGCTAATTATCTGGCAAGTGACGCGGGTAGCTGTCGGTCGGACTTTAGTTACCAAGGGTCCAGTGTATCCGAGGAAGCTGGACTGTGTAGGACGATGCTGCAGAAACTTAACGACAAGGTAGGAGAGCTGACCTCCCCACCCAGTTTACCACCATTAGTGGAAGTCCTCACACTGGCCACACACTCCCAAAATTACTGGAAATTGAAGGCTTTCTCAGGACCCTTCCAGTCCTGACGGGGAAGATGGGAGAGACCTATGGAAGGAACACACCCGGGATGTAATGGAGGAATGGTCCTGTACGGACGCAGTGAAACGCCAATGCATAATGGAATGCCTGAGACCTCCAGCGTCAACTCTGGTCAGCATTCATCGAGAGCAACATCCTGACTTGACCTCTCGAATGATGGTCGATTTCTTGACAGAGGCCTATGGTGTGGCCGAAGATGACGGAGCCCTGTGGGCCAAATATTATGCCATCAATCAAAAGGACGGAGAAGACATATCCACCTACATCCATCGGGTGCAGATAGCGTTAGGGCCCTTGCTTCACCATAAGTATGTTATACCCTCTCAAATGGATAAGTACCTCCGTTAGCAATATCTGCGAGGGTCCAGTCCCAACCATCCCATTGCCAACATGATCCGCGATAACCTCACCCGGGGGAGCCCCCCTACGTTCACAAAGTTGTTACAGCAAGTCAAGGAACACGAAGCTTATCTAATGCTTCATTCTCCGCAGAAAATAAAAGGGGGCGTCAATCCCAAGAGTAAGGGAGTTAGTGAAACGAAGGAAGACCCTCCGGATAAACCAGGGCCTGAGCGGTCGAAGTACTCGGGCCGAACCTCGCCCCCTTACAACCGCCGCACCCTGCCAACAGGATTTGTCCTGTTATAAGTGTGGAAAGAAAGGGCATATATCCTATGATTGCCGGATGGGGGAATCTCATGACCGGAGTCCTTTCCCCAAGAAGTTCACTCCTAACCCCATGGCCTGTGGAGTATACGCCACCAGCGGGGGTGCCGGAGCGGCGCCAGCTCTCACCGGACCCCGGGAGGCCACTGACCCAGATCCGACCTCCGACCGAGATAGTGAATGTCCCCGTAACTGGAATAATCGGGTCAGACCGGTGGCTCTCATACGCGTGCTAGTGGACGGCATCTACTCCTCCTCCTTGTTGGACACAGGGTCCCAAGTGACCATCATATATCGGGGTTCTATGATCAACATCTCCAAAATAAGCCCCTGAAGTCGGTCGATCATATCAAAGTAAGGGGCCTGAGCAATGAAGAGTTCCCCATCGATGGCATCGTAACGGTGTCTCTGGATATTCAGCAGCTCAACACTGGGAAGTCACATCTCATGAACGTGGATGCCCTCGTTTGTCCGGAACCCAAGGACCTCCCTAAGTACCCTATCATTCTTGGAACTGATGGGGACATAGTGCAAGCTGTTATCCGGGCCTATTTGCAAGAGACAAATGAATTGCCCATGTCCAGTCTGCAACTGCAGCTCATTCAGGTGGATCCAGACCCTCCAGCCCCGGGTCCCGAGGACTATGGGTTGTTGTTCTGCGGTAGAGCTTGCTTAACCAAAATTCAGCCAGGGGCAATACAGAGAATGCCAGCCTGGTGCGCGTATGCCGAACGAGCAGACACTGAACAGCTCTTTTCACTGGAGAGTACGCCAGAGGAAGACACTTGAAGAGGATACCGGATAGTGCCTGAATTTCGGGATTGGCCGGCCGCCATCCCTCGTCGCAACTATGTTATAATCCAGAACCTATCCCCCTTCATCATGGTTATAGATGCAGGACAGAGATTGGGGAGGATCTACCCGGTCAGTTTAGTGGACGAGGCCATCCAGGTCAATAAAACCCGAGCTGAATGCCCCTCGGCTGGACTGGACTTCAATTTCAGCTCGTCCGCACTGCCCGAAAAATGGAAGGAGTGATTGAGGGTCCAATTGGAGGAAAGGCAAGCAGTCTTCTCTACTGGAGAAATGGATGTGGGGTGCAGTCGCAGTGCCCAGCACACTATCCGAATGAATGATACGACTCCCTTCCGGGAGCGTTCACAGCGTATCGCCCGTAGGGACGTAGATGATGTACGGGCCGTGCTTCAAGAGATGGAGGAGGCCAGGATCGTCACAGAATCAAGGAGCCCCTACGCCTCCCCCATCGTGGTGGTGAGGAAAAAGAATGGGACGGTGAGACAATGTGTGGATTACAGGACTCTGAACAATCGCACGGTTCCTGACCAATATAACCTCCCCCGCATAGAGGAAATCCTGAATGCCCTCAATGGGAGCAAATGGTTCAGTGTTTTGGATCTCCGGTCCGGGTACTACCAGGTACCCATGAGCCCTGAGGAGCAAGAGAAGACTGCTTTCATCTGTCCATTGGGGTTCTATCAATTCACTCGCATGCCCCAAGGCATTTGTGGGGCGCCGGCCACATTCCAACGGTTAATGGAGAAAACCTTAGGGGACTTGAACCCCCGAGAATGTTTAGTGTATTTGGACGACATCATCGTCTTTGGCCGAACGCTAGAGGAACATGAGACCCGGCTCTTGAAGGCGCTCGATAGTCTAGCCCGAGAGGGGCCCAAGTTATCCTTGGATAAATGCCGATTTTGTAGGACATCTGTGACCTACGTGGGACACATTGTGTCCACGGAAGGAATAGCCACCGACCCGGCTAAAATAGAAGCCGTAGTAAGCTGGCCCCGACCCGATAACGTGGTGGAATTGAGCTCTTTCTTGGGGTTCTGTGGATACTATCGCAGATTTGTGGAAGGATATTCTCGTTGGGCCAAGGCCCTCAACAGTCTTCTCAAGATATATCCCGAAGACACAGGGTGAAAGGCTACCCCAGCACGACAACCCTTTGGGGACAAATGGACTCCAGTGTGTAAACAGGCTTTCCTTGACTGAAGCAGAGTCTGACAGCGGCTCCGGTGTTAGCCTATGCTGACCCCGAACAACCTTAAATCCTACATGTGAACGCTACTCTCAGTGGACTAGGTGCGGTACTGCATCAGAAACAACCAGAAGGATTACGACCTGTAGCCTACATCAGCCGCAGTCTGACGGCCAGTGAGCAAAACTATCCAGTGCATAAGCTAGAGTTCCTCGCCCTGAAGTGGGCCATCGTGGACAAGCTCCATGACTACCTCTATGGAATCACTTTCGAGGTGCGCACAGACAATAATCCCCTCACGTATATCATGACTTCAGCTAAATTGGATGCGGCTGGGCATCGCTGGTTAGCAGCACTCTTCAACTACAATTTCACCCGAAACACAAACCGGGTCCCCTGAATGTGGGGGCCGATGCTGTATCTAGAAGACCTGGGCTGGTCCCAACCACCGATGACGATCAATGGGAAGAAATCCCTGGGCCTGGGATGCGGGCTCTGTGCTGCACCACAGCCATAGTGAATGATCAAGTAGCCTTCTCCGAATTAAGGGTGGCGGATTCTTTAGGGTGTGCGTCCAAAGCCCTCCCGGATGCTTACAGGGACCCCAGCGGCATGCACATCACCCTTGACAAGATCATAGCCTGGAAAGACATGGTGCGTTATCAAGTTCGTGACCCGGTAACAGTCGCCATCCGCCATGCTATCCAGAAAAAAACGTCCAGATCTACTCAAACACGCCCCATGTAATGTGGGGGGCATCCTGATGCGAGAAGCAGATAAATTTGAAATGCGGGACAATTTATTATACCGGGTTGTGGAATATCATAACCATCCAAGTAGGCGGCAGCTGGTTCTCCCTAAAATGTTACAATATCTGGTGCTACGGTCCTTGCATTATGAACATGGCCATTTGGGCGTCGACAAAACTTTTGGATTGGTGAGAGATCGATTCTTCTGGCCAAGAATGAGAGAGGCCGTGGAGCACCATTGTCGGCGGTGTAACCGATGCATTCAACGCAAAACACTACCAACTAGGGCCGACTCAATGGGTCATTTGAAAAGTACGGGTCCCATGGACTTAGTATGCATGGACTTCCTATGTAATGAGCCGGATAGCCAGGGATCTGCAATGTGCTGGTTATCACAGATCATTACACGAGATAAGCGCAAGCCTTTCCGACAAAAGACCAAAAAGCCATCACAGTAGCCAAGGTGCTTTGGGAAATATACTTCATACATTATGGGCTTCCTCACCTACTACATTCTGATCAGGGCAGAGACTTTGAAAGCAAACTAATACAGGAATTACTAAAGATCTTGCACATTACCAAATCCCAAACCACCCCATACCACCCTGAAGGGGACGCCTTGCCGGAACGGTTCAATCGCACTTTACTGGACATGCTGGGCACCTTAACTGGGGTGCAAAAGACTGAGTGGAGTAGACACATGGAAATGCTAGTACATGCCTACAACTGTACCAGACATGAATCTACCGGATTCTCGCTTACTTCCTGATGTTCGGAAGAGAGGCTCGACTGCCAGTAGACATACGGCTGAGAGTCTCCACTGACGGAGTTCATAATGCCACTCACTTCAAATATGTGCAGAGACTCCAAGAGAACCTGCAACAGGCCTATCAGCAAGCGGAGAGATCTACGGAAAAACTGAATGCTGGTAACAAGAGACGCTATGACCACAAGGTCAAACATCGGGACATTCTGCCGGGGGATGCGGTACTCCTCCGCAACTTGGGAGTACCGGGAAAACATAAATTGGCTGACCGGTGGAGAGAAGGAGTCTATGAAGTAGAATCACAGATGCCTGGCCTTCCAGTCTATCGTATCAAGGACTCGGAGGGTCGGGTGAAGGTATGGCATAGAAACCATTTGCTTCCTATCCCGCGAGTAGGGGAGGAGGAAGCGGAATTACCAGCTACTTCATTGGATGGAAAGATGACCCAGGATGAGGGTGGTTCAGAGACAGACAATAATATGAATCACGAAGATCCTCAGGAGGGAACCTCTCAAAGGGGCCCTCAGCAGCAAGCATCTCCCGGTGGAGCTACGGGTAAAGTGCTCGGCGAGCAAACGCCGAATACGGTCGTTCTGGAAAATTCTACGTTGGACCCGCAGAGTCCATGTTTTGTGCCTTTCAATGATCATGTTGAGACTGTAACTCCCACAAGGGAAAAGGCTGAGCCTCAGGACTGTGATAGTCATTCTCCCGAGGGAGTGACTGAAGAACAGTTAAGACAAAGTCAGAAAGTTGGGCAGCCTCCAATGAGGATGACCTATGACCAGTTCGGGGCACCCCATTATGAGGCTCAGCAGTGGGCTCGCAACCGAGTGAAGTCAGTTATCGTGATGTTCAGTGAGATGTATAACCTTATATAGAGTGTGAAATGTGTCGTTACGTATTCATGCATTTTTTATTATCTAAATCGTTGTACCAGTTGATGTTTAGTTGTCCAAGCGGGGCCGTTGGAGTCCACAGGGGGGAGGATGTAGCCGGGCTTCCCAGACTCACCCTATTGTTATATGTGGGGAGAATAAGGAAGGTCGCAGCAGTTCAGGGAGTGCTCCGATGTACCGGAGGCTCCGCAGTATCAGAGCGCGATCAGGGCGCCGCCATGTTGGATGCTCGCGCAGGCACGGTGGGCCATGGAGGTGGCTAGGGAGCAGAGGTCGCGCATGCGCGGCCACAGGGTGCAAAGCTCGCGATGGAGGGACGGCTCCTTTAGGGTGGAGCGTACGGGACTACGAGTCCCAGCAGGCCCAGCGAGACCATTTGACGCCAGGGAGCCTATAGGGTTGCACAGGGGAAGCACGTTGGGCAGAATGGAGCAGGAGGAGGAAGGAGATGGAGCTCTGTGTGTAGGGAGGTCAACAGCCCCTACACTAGGCCTTATTCACCGGCCCAGTTAGGCCCTGAGTCCCTGTAGAGTGGAGCGGATGTAGGGACCGGCCCCAGTAAGGTTGCAGTTCCCCCTTACGGTGCATCAGAGAATTATAAGTACAGATACAGTTGCATATCTGTTCAGAGGTTTGGGCTCAAACATTCGCTGCTGCCACAGCAGCCTCCGGGTGGAATCGCCCCGGAAGGTAGTTCCAGTACTCAACCGTTGTCTGATCCTTTGTGAAGCTCCTTGGCAGGCCCGGGCACTGAAGTGCTTGGCAGGTAAACATCAACAAGTGCACCAACTATACCACATATCTATACAAGACATAGTGGCTGCGCAGTCACACCTATACACATCTCAATTAAGGGTGGGGAATCACTAAGTGTGTGTACTGGACATGGGGTGGGATCACCCGATGAAGGGGGTAGCATCCTGCGAGACGCAGTAGTTAGTGTCTCCTCTAGGGAGGGACACCTGTTGATATATATATGAAGCTTATGGTTGCAATAGTAAAGTCATTGGTTATTTTACATGCTGTGTGTGTGGAGTGATATATTTGTCCTGCGAGGAACCACTCCCCCTCTGGTGGGAGCCATCGCAGGTGGAGGCCCTGCACCAAGTTAGAGGTTGTCCATATTCATACGTGTGCCCTAGGCTCTCCGTGGCGGAGGCTCAGACCCTGCGAGACTACAGGTTATACAGCATTGGTCGCGGACTGTATTCACTAGGAAACAGGGCTACAAATGTTTATTGTGTTCTTACCCCCATTTAACGTATCCATAGTCATACTGTACAACGCTTATCAACAAAGGTGATTAGCGTTACCATGCCCTCACATTAACCAGAATAATATTGGTTGGTTAACTTTTAATGGACGTCTGAGTTACTCATATGCTAACGAGTCATTAAACTAACATCACAGATCCACAAACTTCTGTTCATGTTAGAGTATTGAAATAAAGTTTTGATAATACGGTCACACCAAATCCTGCCCGTTACTCGCATCCAGTCCATGATTATCATAGCGTTATTTCTGAGGATAGCCTACAAGCAAAAAGGGCAGGTCTAAAGTGATACCACATGATTGTATAAGGGCTTAACCCTTTCATTACACGTGTTAAAAAAAAATATAAATTATGGATCATATAAATGTCTGAAACACATCAAGAAATCCGAAAGTGATAGCATACAAAAGCGTTAAAACTATATTGTGCCTCTTGTGATATCCCAGTCACGCTGCAGGGTCTTTTGTCCCGCATTAAAGGCAGGAAACCTTTGGATTCGTTGAACAGGGTTTATTTACAGGGCATAAAACAAAACAAAAAAAGTGACAGAGGTCACAGCAGTCCCCTATTAGTTGCACTCTGGCAAAATGATGGGATACCTAACTTATTTGAAGGAAACACATGGAGAGTAATGTGTTATGGTAGAGCTAAACCCTAAAAGTGTCACGTTGAAGACTCATCAATTTAACTAATCCTATCAAATTTGTGCATTCCAGAATGTATCTGGTGGTGAGTCAATAGTATCACTCAACAATAATAATCAACAGACCCGTGTACAGATCTATAACACACAGAAAGGTTAAATACCTGAAAGATATAGGTATTCTCAGTAGGGACCTACTGTAGGTCCCAGATAGTAAAAGGTAATTAGAGGATACAATATCCACTAAAAGACTAATGTCTAAACAGTAATAAATGATCAAATGAATAATGTGTAATGTAATCCAACTGAAAAGACCATATATATCCTCAGAAATGTCTAATAGCCAAAATTGTAACAGTGACACCCACAGATAAAATCAAAAAATCAAAAAACTTTAATTAACCAAATTATCGCCGAAAAACAAGTGACATAAATATAAACAATGTGTACAACATTAAAATACCCCTGTAGGGGGAGCGGGTAGGAGAAGGGTAGCAGCAATATGTTAAGGGAAAAACTTGGTATATGATGGTATATATAATATTATATAGTAATATCCCTAATGCGGCTACCACATAGCTAAATAGCCCTGTTGGTAAGATCAACAGTTGGCACAGTAGGAAAAGGTGCATGTACCAGTAACTACATATAGACAACATGTAGCAGATGTTATACTGATAAGTCTGTCATGGGGGGGCATAAATGGCCACAACCCACAGCCAGTGTATGGTGATGTGCCTAAGAAGTCAGCAACATAAATGGCAAACAAACAAATATGGACAGACAAGCTGTATACAACCATGCTCCTAGTATTCCTAATGCTGCAACCGATCTGTAGTATATCCCAGCAGGGTCTGCTCAGCTCCACATGAGATCCCGCTCACTGACGCCCACTAGTGACGTCATGCCCCAACGCGCGTTTCGTGTGACGCTTCACACTTCGTCAGGGGGGGAGGAGTTATTACTGTGGGTGTCTGTGCTCATCTTATACATATGGCTACAAAGGGGGCTGGAACAGATTGTCCAATCCGTGTGCATGCTGCTGCTGTGTAATGATCTGCCCGCCTGCATGCACACATAGAGAAATGAAATGAAAAATAAAATAAATAAATAACAAGAGGTGCATGAGATTGTGTGTACCAGGCTCACTTCATATTACTTGACATTATAGTTTGAGCAGTGTCTCATCTCTCTTATATTTCATAAAATAAAACAACAAGCAACCAAAATGAATAGCTCCTCTCTGAGAGTGTTAACGAACACCATGTTTAGTCCCTAACTACCGGCTGGAGGGCTGAGCCCTCTATCAACTACAATATATCAAAACAACCATATGCAGGTAATTGTACCTGCTTGTTCCAAGTTCTCTCCTGACTGGGATAAGAGGGAAGAGTCCAAGCATTGTCTGCATAGTCCTGCAGGTCTCAGTTACACCCTTATGGGCAATGCCCACAGCCTATTGACATATAGATTCTGGAACAAGTAGCCTCTGTGGCATTCCAGCAGTCTCTCGGGGCACCCCCTGAGCAGCATGACCCTGCCTCTTGCAGGATCTGGAAGCCAGACAAACCAATATCCTCCTGTTTGGGGAGAAGTATCTCTCATCAGGCAGCTGCCTGCATGTTTTTGAAACCCCTGTTCCTTCAAGAGTTCAGTTAACTTAATTAGCTGAAGGTGCAGCAAGCTCATACAGAGGAAGTTAACGGTCTGCATTCTGGAATGCACACACTGCACTGCTTCAGCATACAGAGATATTGACTCTGTCACACTCTACAATAATTAAATAGTGATGATCAATAGTGATAAACAAAAAATCAAGATGTTAAATATCCGAAAATAATAAAAAACACAAAAATAATAGGAAGTCTCTTAATCACAACAGTGTCCTGCAGCCTCAAAAAACTGGATTCTCTCAAAACCCCTATGTGGAAAATTGCGTAGGTTCTCTTGGGCACAGGTAGTTGATCTGGATGGTATGCAGAAACAAGATAAAAGAACTTACAGTGTAATACGTTTAACATAAATAGCACACTTTTTCAGTAGGACCTATAAAGTTTAGACTCAAGCTTTCGCTATTTTGAGCTTTGTGCATGAACCGCAAATAATGTGGAATTAAATGGTCACTCAGCCATGTCCTTGCTTCAGGTCTGCATCTCAGGATGGGAGACAAAAAAACAGAACAAAGCACATTGCGCAGTCTGTCTGTTCAGAAGTAGAAATTTAACATAAATAAAGGTGGATACTCACATTTTAAATGTCTTTGTTATAAGCATATAGTGTTGATAATAATTCCTCTGTGAATTTTTGGTCCATTTATATTTTCTCCTTGGATGGAGTGCCCTCCGGATTAGCTATGAAGCCAAGGGTATTTTACAATATGAAGTCTTTATATGTGTAGCCCTGTTTCCTTCTGAATACAGTATACCACCAATGCTGTCTATCCTGTTGGCTCGCAGGGCCTAAGCCTCTGCCACGGAGAGCCTGGGGCAATGTATATGTAGGGGTAATCTCTTACCAAGTGCAGCGCCTCTACCTGCGATGGCTCCCAGCAGAGCGGGAGTTGTTCCTCACAGGACAGTAAAACAGTACTACTCACACAGCATGTAAAAGAAACAGTAGCTTTACTAGCGGTAACCATAACCATGCATATATCATTCCTATCAATGTTACTCTTCAATGAGACACAATAACTAACGCGTCTGTGAATGTACGTGTGTGACTGCGCAGCCACTAATATGGACAATGTTATAGTTAGTGCACTTTAATGTATGTTACCTGCCGAGCGCTCCCCACAAAGGATCCGACGTCGTGGGGCGGTCTGTGATGTCCTCCGGGCCGATCCCACCCGGCGACTGATGGTATGCCTGGAGAGGTCTGGTCCCAAATCTCTGGTATGCAGCTGTGACAGTCTCTGTGTCCCTAGCTCCACACACTAACGTGATAGGTTCCTATTCTAGGGCCTGTCCCTATATTAACTAAACTTGACTGGGACTCAGGGCCTATCTGGGCCTGGGGGTATGCGGGCCTAGTGTAGAGGCTACTTGCCTCTCTACACACTGAGCTCCTACCTCTTCCCCTTCCCGGTCTTCTCTGCCCAACATGCTCCCCTGCGCAACCTCTCCCTGCTCAATCTCTTCGCCCTATGGCTCCCGGCCGTCACCTGGTCCTGCTGAGGCTCATGGGACTAGTCAGTAGAACAGTAGTCCCCTGCTCTAAACCTCCTCTGGCTGCTCAGTGCTTCGTGCACTCGCGCAACCACTTGCTGCACATGCGTGACCTCTCTGGTGTCGCCGTAGCCTACGGGACTACTGTGCATGTGCAAATACAGAAATGGCGGTGCCCTGGACGCTCGAGCCGCCGCAGAACCTCCGATGCACCGAAGCGCTCCCTGCAACCTTCCCTAACTCTCTCACCACAACGGAGGTGAGGGTCAGTCTGGGGCACCTGGCTACATATGCAAAGTAGGAGGTTCTTAATTTACATATAAAAACTTCCTATTGTCAAATACCCTTGGCTATACTGCTTATTCATTCAGGGAGAAAATAGAAAAGATAATGGGCTGAACATAAGATGTAAACTACAAGAGGTTACTTCAAAAAAATCTAATAAACTATCAACACAATGTTTTTTATTTTTAGCAGAAAAATGTGAATAAATACTTTTAGCAGCTGAAATCTTAAAGTATGTACTTATTGTAGGCAGGAATAGATTTCTCTCATTTTTAGGTTGTCCTCCTAAACGCTCCAATTTTTCCATAAGAAATGCCCTTCTCTAAAAGTGATAGATGGGGATAAAGGGCATTTTTGCCTGAAACTAGTTGGTGGACCCCTGCTGTGGCCTCGGGGGGACCCTTTTGTCCACTTTTTATGTAATAAATCTATTTTTTGTTGCTTAAAACCGTGAGCCTCTTTCTGTTATTTTGGGCAGTGCACTGCCTTATTTTTCTACTTGTTCCTGCCATCACCTGGGAGATTGCATGCCTATGAAGATTCTGAGATTGGATACTCCAGGAGAAACTGAGTGAGTTCACTTTGTGGGTCGCTGTACCCCTTTTTTCTCTGATATATGGGACGTTAGTCTGTACTATTTATTTATGGTGCCGCTGGCATTAGGTACTAGTCCCGTAACCCTATTAGGGCTTCGTTATGCTATATGCTTACATTGAAGGAGTTTATCCTAAACCTCAGTTTATTATGCCAAACAGGACTTGTTTTTTCTGATGCACTGACTTTCTACACAAGCTTTCAGCAAGTGCCCCAGTGTCCCGCACAAGCATCTCAATGCCATGCATTTCTAATGTATCTCTCCAGTCAACACTGAAGAGACCATCTATAAAGACTTCTACCTATAGATATGCCATTCTCCCTTCCAAATCTATTATTTTATCTAATCTAAGTCTGAGTGCATTGGCATCTTTTAATTATCTCTTTTTTTGTTTTGTTTAAATGACTACACTAGAGTAATTGAATTCCGTTATTATTGCACCTGGAAAAAAATAGTGTGTTCTATTCCACAATTGTATGACGCAAGTCACCAAGATTGCAGACATTTTTCATGGTGCGATATTTTTAAACAAGTCTTGTTGTGGTAATATTCAGTGGGGGGTGGGTGGGGAGTGGGATTGGGGTGTTTGTGTTTGTGTGTGTGTGGGGGGGGGGTAATATCATATTTCTGCCATAGGGTTATGTAAAATAAATTATTACATAACCCAAAATTACAATTAACCCCTTTAATGCCGGTGGCTACCAAGGTACACCCCAGGATTTAAGGGGGTTAATATTAATGGACTTACATTCTCTTACCCCCTGGTCTACTTAAGTGTTTAGTAAAGCATTGCCATGCAATGTCATGCAATAATGTATGTACTGCCAAGACAAACAAGGGGTTAACCCCTAGAATCACTGCCCTAATGTGCTTACCCAAATGCATGCTGCAACTACAGTACCTCCAACATCCAATCCCCCCACCCAACAAACATAACCCCCCTCTGTTAAGTAATGGCATTAACCCTAGTATGTGGCTAATAGTGATTTTGGCTACTATACAGATGCAAGCACCATTATTAGAACACTTACGTGGGTAAAAACGAGGGATTCCTAGGGAATCTCAACATTTCTGTGAGATTCTGCTGCCAGACTAATGGCCCATAAGATTAACACAGTGGGGAGTCCCTGCAGTCCCATTCAAACAGAATGGGACTTCAGCGATCCCTGCTGTGTTAATCCGATGGGCCATTAAGAATCACAGAAATGTTGGGGCAATGTTGAGGCATTCACTGTGAGATTCCCTAGTTAGCACCCAGGCAAGAGTTCTAATAATTGTGCTGCATCTGTAACTCCTCACATATTTACATTTAAATAAAATAACATTACCTTTAATCATACCATTTTTTTAAATGACAAAAATACATTGTAAACATAAACCCAATGATTGCCGGCTACCTGTTCCTCTCAAAGGAAGTGTCACGGGGATTCCAGGAGCAGGTAGGACCTCGATGGCCAGAACAGCAGGGAAGGCAAGGATTGTCGGGGTCACAGGCAGGGTTCAGTGTCAGGCGGCAGGCAAGGATCACCGGGGTCAAAGGCAGGGGTCGGCTGCAGGAAGTCAGGAACAGAGCAGGGGAGCAGGAACTGAAACCAGGAAGCAGGAACTGAGACCCAGCCAACAAAACGGGACAAGCCAGATCACTAGCAAGGGCCTTTAATATGTACAGGACTAAGGCTTGTTTTATAGTAGCCGCGTCATGCATGCGAGTGCGCGAGTGCTACAGCTCGTGCATGTGAAACACACATTTTGTGTATAGAGTTCAGTGCTGTGAGCGACAGATGGGCATGGCCATGACGAATGGGTAGGCGTGGCCATGACATCACAACCTGATTCACTGCAATTACTGTTTTTGTACTAGCTGCGGTGCTATAGAGCCTGATAGTTGGAGTACTACAAATTATTGGAGTCACTTGATTATAAGGGTACTTGATTTTGATCTGGTTAAACGATTATCTGAGAGTACTTTTTAACTTACTTGCAATAAGACATATTTGTTTGACAAATCTTTGATTTTTTAATATTTGTCCCTCGGATATTCAGTGTCAAAATATGGTAGTACTTAGTTGCATAGGAAACAACTATTTTTAGGGTTTCAACTATAAACCACCTTTAAAAAAATAAATTTTAGAAATGAACCCAATTTTTCTTCTTTTAAATATCCTATATTTTGTATGTTTACAAGGAGATCTGATTGATCCTCATTGCTGAAACAAAGTAGCAATATTTTCTGCCCACCCCTGTTCTCTACGAAAATCATAAACGGAAATATTTTTGATGTATAACTTTTGTACTAAACTCCAACAATTGCAATTAATAACACACACACACACACACACACACACACACACACACACACACACACACACACACACACACACACACACACACACACACACACACACACACACACACACACACACACACACACACACACACACACACACGTTGTACTCATACATATAATATACATATACCCTGATTGGGTAATAGAATGTGACATCAAGCGGCAGCAGCACGAAAAGACAATGTTCAGAGTCTTTCCTCCAGTCTGCTGGCTCAATGCTCACTGTCATGTGCGCGCGCAGCCGAACTACATAAAGTCAGGCTTTAACACAGCTAATTATAAGTACCGCCCATGCGACACTATATTACGGGCCTAAACAGGAACAGAAGCAAATCAGGGCATGGCAGAAGGAGTCTGGACACAAAACAAAGGTAAGAGAGGAACAGAAAACAGGAAATTATAAGGACAGAGGACAGGAGCACCAAGTGGAGACAGACAGAGGAACCCCAGAGCAGACAGAAAACAGCAGCAAACCCGGTGGAAAGACAAGGAACAGAAAGGGGAGAGGGAGAACTAGGAAAATATATCAAGGCTATTCCTGACAGGAAGCCTAGATAGCCATATTGGAAATCAATGGGAAGCTGTCCTCATCTTCATCCAGGATGAAGACTTTCTTCATCTTCAGGGCTCTAGTGCCATGGAACCAATCCCAAAAAAAGGACCAATGCCCTACAAGCAAAATAACAAAATAACAAAATAACGCTCATAAAATTAACCCAAAACTCTATGGCCACTAAAAAAAACAAAAAAACCCTGATGGACAAAAAACATAAAAACTAAAAAGCTAATAAAAAATCACTTCAGACCTGATGGCCTATTGTTTTCCTATTTCTAATCCTTTGAGTGCTGTAGGAGCTGCTGCCGCAAAGTGCAATGGCACTTGTGTACGCTCTTGAAAACTGAAAAAAATAACTCTTTGAGCATGACAAAGCAACTACGACACAGGGTCCCTGAAGTGCAAGACCCAGGGTCACCAACAGTTTTCCCAGGACCCAGGACTAGAGTTTCTATCGGGCCCCCCATGTCAGTGGCCCTGTGAGCCACCCCCTCACACATCTCCTTGCTATCGCAACCCCCTTAATTTCCCCCTCTCATCCTATCCACACCCCATGTATTTTTCTTCATTCTCTCTCACTCCCCATCCCTGACTCTTCCCATCTCTATCACTCTCCCAATCTTATACTCTCCCCCCTCTCTCTTGTCTTCATCTTTCACTCCCTTCCACTCTCTCTCTCTCTCTTTCTCCCCAATCTGTCTCTCTTCCTCATTTCTCTCTCTCTACCTCCCCTTTCCATTCTCCTTCTTCCTTCACCCTCTCTCTCCAATTTTTCATAGTGTGATAATTTTAGATGATTTGTTGTGGTAATATCCAGTGTGGATACCCCTCTTCTCCCCAACCTTCCACCCCTTTATTTCCCACTCTCTCCCCGCTTTCCATTCTCCCTCCTCTTTCTATCCTGTCCAATACCCCCTCCTCCATTCTCCCATTTCCTTCCACTCTCTTCCTCCCCCTTGTCCTATCTCTCTCGCTTCCTCTCCTCTCTTTTCTTCTCTGTCTCCCTTCACCTGTTCCCCCTTTACCACTTTCCACCCCTTATTCTCCCATCTCTCTCTCCTCATCCCCATCTCTCGCTCTCCCTCTACCCCCTCAACTTTCTTTTCCCCCTCATTGCCCTCTTTCTTGTCCACCCCTATCTCTCTCCCCCCCCTCCCTTTTTCTCCCTCCCATCTCTCTTCCTCTATTCTCTTTCTCAACACTCTTCTCTCAATCTCCTATCCATCCCATCTCCCTTCCTCATCTTTCCCCCTCTTCCCCCACACAATACCCACACTATTCCCTACACAATTCCCCCACATAATAACTACACTTCTCTCTCCTCTCTCTCACTCCCTCCCCTTCTTTTTTCCTTCTCACTCCTTCCCCCATACTCTCTCCTCCTCCCTATTCCCCCTCCTTTCTCCCCTTCCTCTCGTCCTCTCCTTCCCCCCATACCTACATCATTTCTCGAACTTAATTTGCTGCTCCTCCCCACAATTCTCATGCAATTTCCCCTCCCACAATTCCCCCTCTAACCCTCAATACCTGCAAATGTCCCCTTTCAATCCCTCTACAATTCCCTCCTCCCCCCTCCACAATACCCACACAATTCCCTTCACACAAAAAAAACATGCTTTACCTTGGGAGGAGGGTGGGAGAGACTCCTGGTGCTGTGTCCAGATGTAGATGTTGGACCCGACTTCTGGACGGGACCAACTTTGGGAGTGGACCATCAAGAGGGTGTGGGGAGGCATTGCAGCAGTGCAGCTGGAGACAGGCAGGAAATAAGCTTGGCAGCTGGACAAAGAAGTTTGGCCCTTAATGTGACACACCCAACATCTAGTGCCTGCTGGTCAGGACCCCCAATGCCACTGGGTCTGGGATAGTTGTCGCAGTTCTTCCTCCCTGGTCAGGCTCCATGATGTAGTGACTTTAACTTGGGGCCTCCAAAGGGTTAAGATGCTGAACACATTATATAATGCCTCTGTAAAGTACTGCGTGTTTCCCAACACACCTCTTAGATATTTATTTCCTGAAAGCATGAAATTCTTGCCCCCAATGTTCTTTTTTTTATGTAAGAACTGCTGGACATAAGAATATCACATGTCTAGTATTCTTTTAAAACAAGCTACTGTACGTTTCATTTTTATTCTTCTTATTTCACAAGTCATCTACTTAAAAGGAGTATCTTTTCATTCAGTTTAAAAATTGGCATGAAAAAATGAGGTGAATGATCATTACAGATCAAATTACAGCGCTACAACAGTATAGATAACAGCATGTGAATATCCTCTCGGTGAGAGAAAAACGCCGCACAGCCGAAAATGAAGCAGTGAAGGCTGAATGTGTAGTGATAAAAGAAGCTTTATTTGCACAAGGTGCAAGCGGATCCTCTGATGCGTTTCAGCCTGTCAGGCCTTTGGGCGTTTTTCTCTCACCGAGAGGATATTCACAGTGCCGTTCTTCATCGCTTGCACGCCGAGTCGCTGCTGGTCTGCTGGTTCCCGTACCTTCATCCGGAAGTCTCGTTGCTGCCGCCGGTCAGGTGACCACCCACCGCTATCGCGGGTATAGGGTTGGCGGTGAAGACATCAGCTCGTGAGGCCGAGGCACCGCATCTTCACTTCAGGAGGGATTTACCAGCAGGAGCACGAACACATCGCTGGAGGACCTGACAGGCTTGGTATACACAACCCCAACAATTATCATGTGAGTCCTCTTTGTCCCAACCCTATGGTGCTCGCGGTGAGCCGGTTGTGGGAAAAGACATTTTATACTTACCTTTTTTGCGGTTGTCCATAGCCTAGGTCCCAATATCAATAGATGACTTTTCTATTCCATCTACCAGCAGGACTGTGTCTATTTCTGAGCGCCTGGGGGGTTAATCAATCAGATTCACCCGTGTGTATACTAGATAACAGCATGCATAGTAAATGCTTCTGTAAAGAGAAACAAGAGCAACGATTTCCAGTATTGTTTGTAAGTCGTTTCCAATTGCTCATGTTTAAAAATCCAACAAAATGAATTACAGAAGGAGAAAACCTATTAATATTAACAAAACCTAGGAAAGGATACAAGACATACAAGGGAATAGATATACTTGAGAGAGAAAAATAGAAGAAAAGGTATAATCAGGAGAGCAATACTAATCAATCCTTAAGGAAGGCTGCTAGATCAATGTCTGTGTTTACCCCCCCCCCCTGTGTTTTAATAAATGTATCCAAAAGGTTTCTCTTTTGCACAATTGGAGTAATCTATTCCCACCCTTAACTGACAGTTTGATATGTTCAATTCCTCTAATGCTAAGACCAGTTGGATCACATAGATGGAATTCTGCAAAGTGCTTAGAGATATTGTGTAGAGCATAGCCCTTCTCAATATTACTTTTATGTTCAAGGAATTGCTGCTTTAAACACCACTTGGTCCTACCTACATACAGTACCGACCAAGTTTATTCTCACACGGCTAGAGCCGCAAGCCGCAAGGTTTCCCGGCATTCTAAACAAATCCCCTCGGCGTTGCGCGGTCACACTTCATCGGGTGCATGCGCGCCATGCGCGCGTGCCCAGGGCTCCCCTATGAGAGAGCCCTGGTGTCCTCTAATGTGGGGGACGGCGGTGGGGGGCTCCAGGGGTCCCGGTGGACCCGGAGAGGGGAGGGGGGTGCCTCGATCGGAGGACTGATCCTCCGAGGCTCCGGCGCGCGCACGGGACATCCCGGCGCGCGCCCGGTTTCTGTCGCGGCCAAGACCAGGCAAAAGTTAGAATAAACTCGGCCGCGACTGTATTGTTGCCCACAAGGGAAGTGCACAAAATATTCCTTAATGGCAAAAGTATTAGAACCCAGATTCTTGGTGGGAAGCCAGAGGGACTTTTCATTTGTTAGTGTAACCCTGTCCCCCCCCTCCCAATCGCAGATAGGGTCTAGTACTAGGAAACTATACTGTTACATGGAGTAGTGTGGTGCATACCTGCTGGCTTAAAGTTGTCTTGACTCTCCCGCATGATGGTAGGGGATGTCAGAACAGGCTTCTGGGGCATAACTGAATCATACTCACGGTGACAGTGCCTCCATCTCGTGCAGACCACAGGGATGCGGGGTGAAATCCCTGCAAAAGAACTCTTCACTCCCCCCCCCCCCTGATAGATTTCAGTCTCAGGCAAGGAGATATAATGAATGACTGGAACACTTTATTCTCACTGTACACTGCACTGCATACACAGCAACCACAGGACACTGGAGATTAGGGCCTTCACCCTCAGGATGTCCCTGGATGTTCACTCCCAGCCAAAGGCCACAAGGAGCAGTCCCAGTTCTTCCCCTACTCCCTGATAGAGTAAGGGGAACAGTCTCCCACCACTCCCCTAAGGGAGGGCACACAGTAGGCAGAGCCCTGCACAACTGATCAAGGGTAGACTAGCCTCTCTCAAGGTAGAGGCAACTAACTAAATTAACGAAGTGCAGCTCATTAAGTACAGGCAAAGCAGGAACCACCCCCGTGCCCCTGATTGGACACAAAGCCTGGTTGCACCGCCTTCTCTGTGACTCACTGAGGCTGCATAGAAGTTGGGAAAACCCATGATTACTCCTAGCAAGACTGCTTTTAATAGGACTTAATAGGAGGAGGGCAGACAGATAGCCCAAAACATGCCAGGGCTACATTAGTATTGAATTTCTTAATATGTTTGGCGCCAACAGGGTTTTATATGTTTTTTCTATATGTAATTTTTGGCTTAACTGGTCAAATTTAATCCCTTGTTAAAATTTGCCAATATTTGTTAAAAATGTATTGTATCTTTGATGACGCTTCATTAAATTTTGTTATTAATGGATTATGTGATACCGTATTCTTTGACATTCATGTATTCTTTTTCCTTTCTTTTGGTGCCAGAAGAGTTTCACATTCCAAATTAGCTGCTTTTGTCCAGGAATCCTTTGTAAGTTTGTCATCATACTCCTTTTGTCACAACCTGTCCTTCAATATTTCAGAATTTTCCCTGAATTGTAGTTCCCGGGAGCAGTTCCTCCTTACTCTTTGAAATTTACCATAAGGAATATTCCACAGCCATTGAGAATAGTGACTTCTGGAGGCCTCTAAATAACCATTGCAATCTACTTTCTTCCTAAAAGATTTTGTGTGGACTGCACCATCTCCTTCATGGAAAAATTCCACATCTAAAAACTACAATTTGTCTTTGTTGAAACAATAAGTGAATTTCTGCCCCAGATCATTATTATTTAAACCATTCAGGAAAGCGTCTAAATAATTTCAACCTCCTTTTCAAATTAAAACAATGTCATTGTTATATCTACTAAACCCAAGTGATTTAGAACGGCGCTAAACAACAGTAATAGTGATGAATATGTGATACAATATTAAGTGAGTTGTAAGGTGAAATAGAAAGATTCTCAACCTTCACATGGAATTTGTACAAGTTCCCTTATAAACAGTAATGGACATCCAGGGTATGAAGGGAGCGATGGTTCAGGAACACCCCAAAAAAGAAATAGACAGTAATGGTGCAGCAAAATCCTGAGGAAGCTGACGTCAGTTCAGCGAAATGCGTAGAGCTTCAATACCGCAAGCAGTTGCTCCCGTTTTGAAGGTGAAGTTGAAGAGCCTGCCGTGCCGTCCTGTTATCTGCCTCTCCCTCCGTCCAACCGGAAGCTGTCGGTCCCTGACGGATGTGACGTCAGACGCTGTTCATCGCGATCTGACTGAGGGATTTCTGTAGTGAACGGCCAGACTACCACCTCTCTCGGTGTGAGATCTACTGCCTCAAGAAAACCTTATGTGCCTGTTATTCATGTACACATTGTGAGTACATTTCTTATGTATGTATGTATGTATGTCTTTATTTGTATAGCGCCATAAAATGTACATAGCGCTTCACAGTAGTAATACATGTCATATAAATAGCAAATATAAATAACACATCATGGGAATAAGTGCTTCAGACATACTGTAAAAGTAACATTAAGGAAGGAGTCCCTGCTCCGAGGAGCTTACAATCTAATTGGTAGGTAGGGAGAACGTACAGAGACAGTAGGAGGGAATACTAGTAAGTGCGTCTGCAGGAGGCCAAGCTTTGTGTCATGTGTCCATGATTATCCAGTGCTACTCATATGCTTCTTTAAGCAGATGTGTCTTAAGGTGGGTCTTAAAGGTGGATAGCGAGGGGGCTAGTCGGGTATTGAGGGGAAGAGCATTCCAGAGGTGTGGGGCAGAAAGTGAGAAAGGTTTAAGGCGGGAGAGAGCTTTAGATACAAAGGGGGTAGAAAGAAGACATCCTTGAGAAGAACGCAAGAGTCGTGATGGTGCATAGCGAGAAATTAGGGCTGAGATGTAATGAGGGGCAGAAGAATGTAAAGCTTTAAAAGTGAGCAGTAGAATTGAGTGTGAGATACGCGATTTAATCGGAAGCCAGGAGAGTGATTTCAGCAGGGGAGACGCTGAGACAGATTTAGGAAAGAGTAGAGTGATTCTGGCAGCAGTGTTTAGGATAGATTGTAGGGGAGACAGGTGAGAGGTAGGAAGGCCGGACAGCAGGAGGTTGCAGTAATCGAGACGTGAGAGAATGAGGGCCTGAGTCAGAGTTTTAGCAGTTGAGTAACAGAGGAAAGGGCGTATCTTTGTGATATTGCGGAGGAAAAAGCGACAAGTTTTAGAAACGTTTTGAATATGAGAGGAGAATGAGAGAGAGGAATCAAGTGTGACCCCTAGGCAGCGTGCTTGGGCTACTGGGTGAATGATCGTATTTCCAATAGCAATGTGGAAGGATGTAGTAGGGCCAGGTTTGGGAGGAAGTATGAGGAGCTCTGTTTTAGCCATGTTGAGTTTCAGTCGGCGGATGGCCATCCAGGATGATATTCCAGAGAGGCATTCAGAAACTTTGGTCTGTATAGCAGGTGTAAGGTCAGGGGTTGAAAGGTAAATTTGTGTGTCGTCAGCATAGAGGTGATATTTAAACCCAAAAGATGTGATTAGGTCACCTAGAGAGAGTGTGTAGAGAGAAAAGAGAAGGGGTCCCAGGACAGAGCCCTGGGGTACCCCCACAGAGAGATCAATAGAGGAGGAGGAGGTGTTAGCAAAAGAGACACTGAAGGTACGATGGGAGAGGTAAGAGGAGATCCAGGATAAAGCTTTGTTCCGAATACCAAGAGTATGGAGAATGTGAAGGAGAAGAGGGTGGTCCACGGTGTCGAATGCTGCAGAGAGGTCGAGTAATATGAGCAGAGTGTAATGACCTCTGTCTTTGGCAGCGTGGAGGTCGTCAGTTATTTTAGTGAGGGCTGTTTCAGTAGAGTGAGCAGTGCGGAAGCCAGATTGTAGAGGGTCTAGTACAGAATAGGTGTTGAGAAAGTGTAGCAATCGAGAGAATACAAGACGTTCAAGGAGTTTGGAGGCAAAAGGCAGGAGGGAGACAGGTCGATAGTTAGAAGGACAGGTAGGGTCAAGCTTGCTGTTTTTTAATCAATATAAATTCATTTATTGGTCCACACCATGGTCTCTCCTTGTTGTCTTCCATGAATACTATCCTGAGTGAGAGCCCTCCTGAGTTTCCATCCATCATGTTTCCCGTTTATGCTGATTCTTCACTTACCTGTTGTAAGTAGGCAATCTAATTGAGCCAAGATTCCACTGCTCCACAATTGTGTGTTTTTTCTGCACCATTACTGTCTATTTCTTTTTTGGGGTGTTCCTGAACCATCGCTCCCTTCATACCCTGGATGTCCATTATTGTTAAATCTACGTCATAATTATATAATATATATATATATTGTAAAGGGTTATAATTCAAAATATACAATTCCTCCCAATATTCCATAAAAACAATCAGGTTGTAGTTGTTCCATGTGATTTCATCAAGTTTTGTAAAGAAGTCATTCTCTGCCAATTGGATTGGTGGATGTACCATGTGTCTGTCATGTCTCAAGATGGCATGGCAACATCTCCTGGAAGAAAAGAAAGAAGATAAGAAAAGAAGAAAGAAGATTTACTCACTGGGGAATCCTCTTCACGCAACTGACGATCATGGATTTCTGCACATCATGCAGTTCTTTAAGCTGAGGATCATTGCTTCATGGGTCAAGATTTGTTGGTGCTGGAGACGCATGCGCGACAGCCGAGTGAATGGATGCTTGAAGTGTGACCACCGTTCCCTTGGCACTAATTAAGCGAATAATCGGCATCTGTACCAGACTTACAAAGGATACAAAATAAAATATATAGGTATCGGAAACCCAAGGGATGCCTACCAGGTCTCAAATCAAGGAAATCCTCCTCCGTGTTAATGGATTACTTTACCAAAAGTGATATGGCGCGAGTGGGAGACTCCAGAGCTCCAACCCCACAGGAGGGTTCCGAATCCAATGGAGACAGATCGGAAAATAGGAGCTATAAAAGAGACCAACATCTAGTGACCAGATGTGACCTGAAGGAGGAGTTTTGCGGGGAAATAAAATCCTTTTTTCAGAAGGAGCAGGCAGAGCTCCGAAAGGACATTAACACCATTGGAGACAAAACAGACACAATAGAGAAATGTTTAAACTCCACCATCAGAGCCCTACAAAAAAAATGAGAAAACAACTGCCCACCTAAAATCTCTAGTATCTGACCTACAGTAGCTGACAAGCAGGAAGATACAGAAAACAGAGATAGGCGCAATAATATAAGGCTGAGAGGGATCCCGGAGGCCATTAAACATCCTGAAGAGTTCGTAACAAAATGGCCGGCACACATGCTTCCAGACAGTTCGTAATCAGATATGCAACTAGACTGGAGACCCCCCCGCAGGACATCATAATGCACTTTCACTACTTTTGTTTAAAAGACGCACTCTGACAGATTACAAAAGCCACAAATTCCATCGAGTTTGAGGGGATCAAGTTGATGGTGTTCCAGGATATATCCCCCACCATGCTCTCCAAAAGAAAAACTCTTTCTCCTATTACCAAAAACCTGCGAGACAGGGGGATCCGATACCGTTGGATCTTCCCCTTCAGACTCCTGGTAATTAAGAATGTTGCAGCAACCCCCCTAAGACAACTGGAGGATGGAGATATGTTCCTCCGAAAACTTGGCCTAAAGATTAGCTCTACTAGCCCCATTAATCTTTCATTTACAGAGGAGTCCTCTCTCGATCCGATATTGAAGGAAATGAGAGCGTGAGATCGAAGAGACAAGCCTGCTAATTTATACCAATTAAGCATTTAAAGTTATCTTACCTCATTTTACAAGTTTGGTTCAGTTACTGTGTTAAAAATTGCTATACCTCTCCTGGACATGATGGCACATAGAGAGGCAGCCATTTTGGAGACTGACAGTCTCCGCAATGGTTGAAATTGACGGGACCATACCTAACCCAACAGCAGAGCAACGGAGATTGGATCGCCATTGGAGGTTCCCAAAGATAGAGAAGTTCCATCAGCTGTCCTGGTGAAGGCATCTTCGGAAGGAACGAGCTTGTGAGAGAGGCGACGGGGTGGCGGGTAGCGAGCGGGGAGCTCGGGTTTGGCTCTGGAGATGCCCTAGATGGAGCAAGATATGCAGCAGCCCCGCAACAGCATGTGAGTCAGAGAACTATAAATCCGGACGAGCCTACGGCAATTGTAAGTACGCACAACAGCTGCAGAGGACAGGGGGGTTGGTCAGGAGGGGGCCCGTCCAGAACTATAGAGGGAGCCAAAACTCATCCTGCTGGATCTTTGATCGGAGGGGTGGTGTAGGGACTAAGATGCAGTGGACTTTGGAGGGCCCCATAACTGTCTCAGGGCTCTGCTGTTTATCAGTGATGGAGGAGTCATGATCTAGCCCTAGGGTGAGGGACAGGAAGGGAAAGTGGAACTGGATTCACACTGGATACTTATTCTGATGCTCCGGGCCCACTATTGATCCTGGGCTGCACCCTGATATCAAAAGGAAGAAAAAAGTAGAAGCTAGGGAACCTAGACATCAGATTAAGGATACTACATGGGAATATGAGGCCCACATACATTTAAGACCCCCCCCCCCATAGAGACAAAGACGAACATAAAGAGAGGGGGAAAAAATACAAGTCATAAGTGCCAGGACCGTAAGTTTCAAGTTAGAAAGAGTTTAGGGAGAGGTAATTGCGAGACATTCAGAGTCTTTTAAGAAATTTAGTCATGTGAACACACTGGTTTTAAAGGGTTGCGGTCCAGTACAGGGGGTCTGAGGATGGGAACATCCGGGATACCCGGAGAAAATCATGGGATACTCCCATAGACGGTCTCCAGTAATAAGTTCCCCATAGATACTTAAAGATGGCTGGGAAGCTAACGGGGAGGCTAAGTTAACGTCACATAGCTATGCATATGTAACCTTTATTCTTCCCCCCCCCCCCCCAATTTCACATAGGGTCTCCTTGGGAATATACTGCTCTGGCTACATGTACTAGAGTGGTGCATACCTTATGGCAACAGGGGGCCCTGAGTCTCCTGCGATGGCATGGGGGATGACAGGACAGGCTTCTGGGGTTGTGCCTCAATCTCACTTACAGGTGCAGCGCCTCCATCTCGTGCAGCCCCCAGCTGTATGGGGTGAAGTATCTGCAAAAGAATGATGCCTTCCCTCCTCCCAATATACTTCCCTCTCAGGCAGGAGTATAGGTAAAAGTGCAGTATCTCTTTATTGGTCCCTTCTATTCAGCAGCCAGATTATACAGCAGGCTGTCTACCTCCAGCATGTCCCTGACCTCACTCCCAGCCAAGGGCACCGAGAGTGGGCCCTGCTCTTCCCCTATCCTTTAGGATAGGAGATATGTGGTATACCCTCACTCCCCGTAGGGAGGCCTCAAGCCTGACAGTCCTGGCAGCTTGGTCTGGGTTACCTTGCCCCTCTCACGGTAGGGACAGACTAAACTAAATAGGAAGTGCTATGCAGTAAGTAACTCCAGCAGGCACCACCCCTGTGTCTTCTAATTGGACACAGAGCCTGATGACACTGCCTTCACTGACTCACTGCACAGCATGAAGTAGGGAAAACTCATGATTGCTCCTGACAAACCTGCCCTTACGGAGGTATTACTGCCAGGAGGAGGGCAGACCTATAGCCCAAATCACACAGGGCTACACATAGTTTCTGGGTTAGGGAAAATCAGGAGGGGGGCTTTTTAAGCAGAGGACCCTTAGATGGTCAAGCACTGGGGCCGGAAAGAGCCCCAAAGGGCAGACCCGGAAATCTGTTACAATACACGCCTGGAACTGACATATGCACGTTATAGATATTAGTTTAGACGGGGACCTAGAAGCCTAAAAATATACACGGAAGGCCCTCATGCTGGACTAAGTTATTCAAGATTGTGTTGTTCATTCTTTATTTCTATATAAAATGCCGGATTATATTATACTGATATATGTATATTGTTGTGCCGGTGGTGGGAACACACCGACTGTTTGCATGCACCTCGAGTTGAGTGACATGGAGGTTATCCAGGTGCCCGATCAATATCCTTGGGCCTTGTTGATCCGAGTCCACTCGGATCGCTGGATACCTCTTTTGGGTGCATCAGTTGTCAGTCCCATCCCAAGGGCAGAGAACCAGTCTCGTCGCTGACCAAATCTGGTTCTCCCAATTTGTTCCCTTTTCCCCATCTCCCCTCTCCCCCTCCCCTTCCCCGAGGTTAGGACCGTCAATTGTGGACCACTCTATAAAATTTGATCTAATAGGTGCACTCTATTTAGCCTAGACAGACTAGGAGCAAAAACACATTTAAAAATACATTTAAAAGAAATTAAAAACAGCATTTGCCAAAAAATGAATTGCTTGTCACTGTATGTATAGCCCTAAAGGTGCATGCATAAATACATTGGCATTCAATGGGCAATGAAAAAATGACAAATAAAAAAATATATAATGAAAAAATCTGCAAAATAAAAATAACATACATTCAATGATTCTTCTTACCTTTAGATGTCGTCACCCTCGGATTCCAGGGGTCTCAGGAAGCTCTGAACAAAGCCAGGATCCTCAACAGCTACGGTCCACAGGTAAAGTACAAAGTCCTTTTCTTCTTTCTTTATCTTCATCTGTTAACTGTAATCTGAATGGGGGTGTTCTTTCTTCTTCTTTATCTTCATCTCCATTCATTCAAATGAAAGCCAAGTACCCCCTTTCTCACCCTCTCGGCCCCCAATAAACCTGCTATCGTGCCAAACCTAATTTGAGCCTCAGGGACCCCCTACTTCCCGGGATATAGGCCCGTTATGGGGTGCAGGTATCCCAGTGCAGGATTTAAATCCCACAGTCACGTGGGAGATTTATAAGATCAGGGGATTCCGGCACCCCATAACGAGGCCTTTTTCTCGGGAAGTAGAGGGTCCCCGAGGCTAAAATGAATGCTGTTCAACTCAGGAGACCCCCTGCTCCCACACACAATTATCAAAATACATATTTTTATTGCACAATCGCCTTAAAGAGCCAGGCATGGAGATGGCGCAATAGGATTTATAGTGCGATTGCACTGATACAAAAAACAGGTCGGCCTTCCTTTCTTAGTGAATACCATTTTTAGCCTCAAGTCTTACGGCGCGATAAATTAATGCATAGTCGTGCGTTAATACACTGATTTTATCACTGCTTTGTGAATAGGCCCCATTGTGTCATAGTTGGCATGTAATAATGCAAAATTAATCAGGCACTAGCTACATTATCTTACTTTTTGTGTATATTGTATAAATAATAAATTATGAACGGCCAGATTTGCACACTGCATATAAAGTAGTTTAAATCCCATTGTTAGCTCTCAATTTTCCTGTGCCTCAAGCATAAAAAGTAAATTGTACAATCTACAGGGCAGTGGCACTTTGTGCCTGCAACATTCTATGTCAGCAAAATATACGAAAAATATGTTATTATGATTAATAATATATATTATTACAAGTGCAATGTGAAAAATATTTGAACAATATTTTAATCAGGCTTAAACGTCTCGTATGCATTTTAAATTTCAAATTACATGAAGAAAATGGTTGCGAATTGACATCTATTTAATATGCAGCATGAGGTTGTGACCCAGAAAAAAAAGTAATGTTCATAAACCATTTGGATTGGTTTAGTTCAAAATGCATACAGTAAAGCTGTCTCGGATGTTTTCGCTTCTCTGCATAAGGGATTCTACATATCTATTTCAATGAATATCATTGTTTGCAACATAACACAATAAAGTTATAATTTATTGCTTATGTCCTTCAAACCCCATGGGAAATAAACAGAAATACTGTACTAACAATAAGTAATTGCTGCACCTACAGTATACATATACATTAGGCTATACAATAGTTTGAAAACTCTATTTTACCTGGTTCAGTATTGTACTAGATATATATTGCTAATTATGTTTGCTCCTAATTTTAATCCCAATGCAAGTACTTTTGATACAATTCTATGTTAATTGAACTGAAAAATATTTAATATTTTTATTGAATTATTATTAAAAAAAAAAAAAAAGCATTCATATCATCTTATAATTGTGTATGTAACAGTGCAACCCCCATTATTACTTTTATCGTCAACATTTATATGGGTTTCAAAATATAAACTATTTGTATGTAGAGTAGATTGTTAACAATCACTATGCAGGGAAGCCCCTTGCTTGTGAAAATTTCTGCTCCATTTAAATAGAGCACAAATCTTCCAAAGCAAAAGGAAGATGGCAGCACACAATATTGAATAACATACATGCTTTGTTTTTGTATTTGGTCATTAAGAAACACTGCCAAATCTGCATGCAACATTTTACATTGTTTTAATTTTTAATCTGTTTTCATATATTTTTGACAACTCATTAAAGATTGGCAGTATTACAGTAGGTCAGGATACATCAAACTGCGGTAACCTAAAAATGTTGTATAATCTCCACAAAAAAAAAAGAATGCACTTTTTATTGATTCTGTTAAAAATATCAGATTCAATATAAATGAGTCTGCATTTTTGGGTTTTAACGGCCATATATCACTTTCCAGTATTTAATCGGAATGATATTAACACCACAAGTGAAACACCACAAGTATTTTATCACCTACTCTAGGCTCTCATTATCCATATCTTTCATATGTATATAGGGGTGATGTGTTTTCGGGAGCGCAGAATCGTGAAATTATAAAGAAAAAGCATATAGTGCAAAATTGCGAATATACCAAATAATATTGTGAAGAGGATACTTTATAGGTGGATAATACCACAACTCACATTGCCCATTGTGGACAGCAGGTGCAAAAAGGTTTCTTTGTATACTGTAGATGGAACTCAGTCAACCTGCTTCAGTCCTCTCTGGGTGCCCGGTGGATATCCGACAGAGGGAATGCCTTCTCAGGTAGTAATGGAGGGATACTGTGTCCTTCTTGTGGTGTAGTATGTAGCTCACACGCATCAGATCATGACAGAGAGAGTGAAGTATAAAAATGTGTTTATATAAAACAATATACAAAAAGAGGGGGAGGCCCCCCGCTTAGCTAATATATTTTATTGAAACTCGTACTTGAGGGGTGATCTCAGGGAATGTGCACATACAGTAGCATATACAGGGAAAGAACAGAATCCCTATAGCAAGCACTCAACCTCTACTAAATTTAAATAATATATAAATCAATTTAATTGTAATCATACTGAGAAAACAGATATAAAGTTAAAACCTAATAGACGCTAGAGAAACCATGCATATGGATTATGGTATTATCCTTATGGATTCATATAAAAAGGTATCTAATATACCACTGAAATAGCTACATAAAAATTGGCTGCTATGAAGGCGTCATTAAGGAGTCCTCATAAATATACTGTACTCTTTGTACCAAAGGAGCATATATATACAGTATATAACTTCTTCAGGAGTGGGTGGTTCTTGAGTCTTCCCCGCATTCTTATAATTTGCCGATTGCCATGAAAACGTGCCCGGCTGTGCTTGCATCACCTCAACCCGTATTTATAGTAATAGCGGGGGAACAAATGAAATGACTCCTGCCTCAAAATTAAAATAAGAAACTAACTTCTTAGGTTTTAAAACAAGATTAAATAATGTGGAAAATGACAGTAGTCATTCTCATGAGGTGTCAAAATGTCTAATAGTTTAGGAATTTCTTAGGAACTGGACACAAGAAACTGTATCCAAAATTGCAACATAAATGTTACCTTCCATATAAGAGTTTAGAGGAAGTACCAGGTTGGATTTATAATCTGATACATCATAACATCATCTTGGTGTACTGTCGTATCAGATGATCAAATACAACCACCTAAACAATGCAAGTAACCAGTAAAAATGTTACTGTTTATTTAACTATTGTGATACACTGGTTACCAGTGTTCTATATATAGCAGTGGCTTGTCCAGCTAGCTCCCTACTTTCCCTGTCACATAAGTTCTAATAAGATGTAGACAGTGACAGGCTATCCTATGGTGTTTCCACCCCCCCTCATGATGAATTCCAGTGTGACAGGAGTGGAGTTAACACAGAGATCTGTGATGGCCAATGTTGGTACAGATACTGGGCCCTCCCTCTTTGAGCTGCTGGAAGGAAGTGCCTAAATTATAGCTTGAAGTTCAGCCCCTTAAGGGTGAAACCTTCGAGTTGGCTCCAGCCTGCCCCTGCATGTGGTAGGATGTGTTGGAAATGTCTCCTCCCGGCCGAGAGTGAGACATGTGCTCAGCCCCTCATGGGCTGAACTGATAACCTAATCCAGCTAGGCCTCACCATTACCTGCAGGCCAGAACCATCCAGAAGCCAGGGATCTACCTTACCAACTGGAGCATACGCTACAATATCATCAGCAGTGGCTGCTGTAATAAGAACATCATCATTTGTACTTCTGACTTTGCTGCAACCTGTATGGAGGGAGGGAGGTAACTGAGAGTAAGGATTGTCATAGCGGGGACCGCCTTCAGCCTTGCTGGAGCCAACTGTGTCTGTAGGCGCTGACACTGAGAAAGAAAGAACCACAGGGATCCCTAAGAGTCTGCCCTGTACCCCCACACCATCGCGGAAAACTCATCTATCCTGTACCATACAAGAAACAAAAAAACACAGCGCAAAACTGCATAGTGAAGTATATCAAAATATATCATTATATTAAAATGGTGAGTATTCAGCGTACATTAGGTAGAAGAAACAAGCACATTGAGTGCATATTACACAACAGGTTACCACACTGCAGCAGATGCCGTGATTCACTGGTAATCTTCGCTGGAAAGATTTGTGATGTCAGCCCCACATTCCAGGTAGGTGGTATTGTAGGAACTCCGTCTATCCTATGGTCTTGACCCCATCAATGGAGGATTCCTTTCGGGGACACCGGCGTGTAGGAGCTCAAACTGCAGGATCACGTTGCCGCTTAGTGACGTAACAGTCACATGGATGATAGTCTCTTCCGCATACGTAGTGCGGGGATCAGTCGAAGGCGGAACAGAGTAATAGCCCCACCGTAGCAATGGCAGTGAAAGAGCTACTTAGAGCCACAAAACTGCTAGCTATATCAGCCACTTCACAAATAGCAGCAATGGGAGTTGGGCTATAATTCGTAGCAAGAGAAGGACTTATCCTATGCGTTTCATAGCAGTTAGCGCTACTTCATCAGGGAATAATTCAGCAAAGGTTACCGGCAACATTAAGTACACCCCCGCCATCCGTATTGGTCAGTCACTGATGTATAACAGCCAATCGGGTTGGTGCTTGCGGCAACCAATGTAGGCTGAGAGCCTTTGCTTATAATAAACATGAATAAATGTTATTAAAGCAATACACATAAATAAAAACAGGGAAATAAAAAGCCTAGAAAAAAGCCTAGAAAAAGGAAAACAGTATTAGTATCAATACATAATAAAGCCTAAAAAGCATCAAATAGATACTTATATATTGTTAAAAGGTTAATTAAAAAATATATATACTCAATTAAATTAAACAGAGAGAACTGAGATGTACTGTTTATGTCAAATCAATATAAAGCACAGACGTCTATGTCCTCGTTTAACCCCTTGGGGGACATAGTGTCTAACTTATATATCCAAAAGGTTTCTTGAGCTGAGAGGGTTTTAATTCTATCACCTATCACAGGGTACGTGTTGAATACCCTTAAACGTCAAACAAGAGGGTTCTTTATTATGATATAATAAAGAATGCCGTGACACACGTAAAACCCTCTCGGTTCAAGCATAGCCTCTGTCACATGGTCTACTTGAGCCAATCAGAGTCGGGATGTAGTTCCCACGCTCTGATTGGCTACCGTACATGTGTCGCCGGCCATCTTTGTTTTGATGACGTCATCTTAAAGGCAATTGAAACACAGCCATTCTGATTGGCTGGCGTCATTGCCTTTAAATGACGTCATCATTTTTTTTTTTTTACAAATCACATGTTTTTCACGGCTCAATCAGGACCGTGGGAAACATTTGACCAAAATGTGACGTCATAGGCCTATAAAAGCCTATGTCGCCTCATTTTGAAGCCAGACGCCGAGGAGGGAACACCTCCCCTCCTAAGAAGAGAAGGAGGGCGTGGTGAAAGAAGATGGAAGAAGACGGAGAAGACCCCAAAGAAGAAAAGAAGACCCCAAGACTGACGGGAAGGATTACAAATAGAAGAAAGAAGACACTGTTATGGATTGTAAGGGTTTATTATTTTATGGTAACCTGTGGATTGGTTCCAGTGCTTCCGGGTCGCCTGGATTTCGGTGAGTGGGCATCTAATGGTAAGTAAACAAAAGAAAGGTGTATTATTTTTACTTTTACAGTTTTTTTTTTATTTTTGATTCATGTCTTTTATTTTTTCAGTCCCATTTAATGCCCGTGAATGTATCTATGTACCTATGGATATACATACATTCACGGACAATGAATGGGTGTATTCTATGTGATTTTTGGATGTAAATGCATTGTTTTGTATGCTCTATTATTGCCCCTGTATGTTATGTATATCTATCTATATGAATAGACATACAGGGATAATAATTGATTGTTTTGCTAATGTTTATGTTCTTTTCATGTATGGCTAATGTATTTATCAGCTTTATTTTGACATTGGTGTGAATAATGTAATTTGTATTTAGTTACACGTTATTTTTAATGGCTTATTTCTGGTAGTTAGATTAGAATGATGGTGGTTACTTTCAATTAGAATTCTTTTGGCAATGGTTTGGCTTTAGGAATTGAATAGGGAATTGTATAATTGATGTGTATTGTATTGTAATTGGTTTAGGAAATGGATTAATTGATTGATGGTAAATGTATTGATGTTGCTTAATTTCTAGTTGATTTTCATGATGGCATTGGTGGTTAGGGGACATTGTTCATAGTGTATTTTTTTGTTACATATATTTTGCATAGTGTTACATGATGCACAGATTAATTGCATCATGTACACACTCAATGCAATTGTGTGACATTTCATATACATTTGTGTAGCTGCTGGTTTGTTGGTTTATATTTACAATTGCTGCTGGATTTATTGTAACATGCAATGTGGTGATTTTAAGATTAAGAATTCATGTTTTGATTTATGCATGTTTTATGTGTTTCATAATGGGCAAATAATCTATTCCTATCTGGATAATAGTTATTTTGTACATTATTGAACTGTATGTGTTGGGGGGTGGGGGGGGTTGATGTATTTAATGTATAGGTCCCCCTTAGCGATATTTTGAAGCCACCTGAAATGATGGTTGCTTGTTGAAAGAATGTAACTGTTACAATCAACAGGTTTATTGTATGTTTTAGTTTTGATTGTTCCATTTTCTATATATATATATATGCACAGGTCTAATAATTCAACCTGTTCACAACTATATTTAATTGTGAATTTTCGATTCAATTTATTATCATTTATTTTCAACAAAAATTGTGCAAGACTATCGCTGCCCCCTCTCCAAATAAAAATAATGTAATATATAATTCTTTCCCAGAGCACCAGGTTTGCGCCACTCCCGCCACTTGTCCATATGATATCCTCCCAATTACCCATGAACAGGTTGGCGTAACTAGATCTTTTTATTGACATTGATTGTCACTCTGGCTACCAAGACCCTCAATTTGGAGATACATCCAATGAAGGGTCAATGCTCAATCATAATAAAAAATCCAAGCCCAAGTGCCAATAAAAATAAAAATCCCAAAAACCATTAAAAATTTACTCAGCCTAATGTAGAATGGAATGTAATGTAAAAATAAAAATCCACAAAAGTATTAAAGCATTAAAGATTAATCCCAGCCTGATGGCAAAGATAAGAAAAAAATTCCCAAAAGCATTAAAAATGAATCCCAGCCAATGACACAAAAATAAACAAAAGCAGGCAAAATAAATCATGGCCTGAGCCTTTTTAAAATCCAGTGCCATCCTGTGTGAAGGTCGATAGATCTTCAATTTTCCACAAAGCTCTGGATTCTTTGTTGCTTGCTGATGAAGATGGTGTAAGTGTTTCTTATTTTCTTAAAGATGTCTTCTTTAAAACCAGAGATTCAAATTTATTAAATGCTATATCTCTATATCTCTATATACAGTACACACATTTAAATTTACTTTGTATATACATTAGCATATCGCTGGGTACCTCAGGTGTGCTCCTTTTTCAGCACAGGCATGTCTCCCTAATTTATTAGGAGGGGCATTGAGGGGATATATATATACAGTGCTTGACAAATTACCAAAAAATCTACTCGCCGAACCAAAAAATCTACTCGCCACATAAACCCGCCCCTAGCCCCGCCCCTAACTCCGCCCCCTTTTTTAAAACAGTGAATAAATTGCTAGTAAGAACTAATAACATTATTTTTATACACAAGTTTATTTATTGTATAACAGTTATAATTTACTACAATTAGTCCTTGTTACATGGTTACATGAGATTTGATAATGACATGCATACATTTTAATCAATGAAAAATTGATTCAACATACCTTATCCTACTTACAGTATATTGATCCAGAGGAAGGCAAACAAAAAACCCCTGTGACACTATCCATTGTCATCTGTAATGGGGAAAAATTAATTCCTTCCTGACTCCAAGAATTGGCAATCGGAATGTGTCCCTGGATCAACACCCATCCTTTATTTAAGCAACAATAGTAAGACTAAACTAACTTTGTCTGCTCAAAAACATTCGTCTGAAATATTTGATTTTTCCAGAAACAAGTTATTCTGTACAGTCACAAGTTAAATTAGTTTTTGCGACTTGCATGGCCCTTCACATGACGCATTTTGCTTGAAAAATACCAGTGTCAATGGCACATTCTGGTTGGAACAAATCAATTGTTGGTCCATTAATTGATATTGTCATGAGATTATCTAAACTTGAAGTCTGTAGTGTGGATCTTGTTTTGGATTTAATTAAATTCATCACGCTGAAACCCCTTTCGCATGATGCTGTTGAGGTTGGTAGCACTGCTACAATAGAAAGCAACTTAGCGAATAAAGGAAACCTGTCTTTTTGTGATTCTGTTGATTTCAGAATATCCTCTAGTTTCAAATGCTTACATAAAACTTTAATTTCATACCATTCAGAAAGAATAGCTTCTGTAACATTTGCCAGAGGATCTTCAGATATCAGATGATGAAAGTGACGAGTGAGCACCTTCATCTCAGATTCACCATAATGTATTAGATCAGTACCAGACGGCCACAAAACGGTTTCAAAAATGGAACAGGCACCATATACTTCGCAACGATTGTCCAAAAATCTTTCATTTAAACATTTTATGCCTGTTTTAATTAATGCATTTCTGTCTTGTTCATACTCCAATTTTCCCTGCGGTAGGTTAGATAATTGAATTTCTTGAAATTTTCCAAACATAGATGTATTGTCGAGAAATGTTTTCTCTACCTCACCTACCGTATGTCCCAATTTCTCCAGCAAAAACAATGCATTGTCAACATGCAATTTAACATTGCACAGTAGCAGACTTTCTTGCTGGAAAATAAGGGACAATGTTTTAAAAATTGGAAGAAAATCAAGCAAGAAATGTACTGTTACCAAGAACCGAAAATTTTTGAGCATCTTTAGAAATCCCTTGCACTGGTTGGATTCAACTGTATTTCGTGATTGTACAATAGATTCCATATGTACAACACATGACTTCCAATCACCAACAAGTGATTTAAGAGCTCCAACTTTACTTGCTACCCATCGAATTTGATTAATATGTTTAATTTTTAAAATTTTAGCAGACAAAGATGTAGCAACATTTTCTAGTTCATTTTGCCTTTTTGGAGAACTTCCATAAAATTTAAAAAGCCCAATCAGAATATCGTCTACTTTGGAAATATAAGTAGCATCTTTCACAGATTTCAGCACACATAACTGTAATTTATGAGCTAGACAGTGCACAGAAATCAAATGTTTCACTTCATGTTTCACTTTTGCTGCAAGTCCATTAACACTGCCTAACATGCTTGCAGCTCCATCTGTCCCTAATCCTACCAGCTTCTCAGTGTCTCCCCAGTGAAGTCCATATTTAACCAACTCTTCTTGAAATGCATCAAAATATCCTTGTCCAGTACTAGTCTTTAATTTAACAACACTTAGAAAATGTTCCTTAATGTCTCCGTCCTTACAATATTTAATATACATTACAAGTTGCTCGGTTGTTGATTTGTCAGTAGAACCATCCAGTAATACACTGAAGAATGGACTACTTTTTACTTTAGCGACCATGTCATTTCTTAATTTTTCTGCAATAAATTTGATAAATTCTGCGCACCGCTTATCATTGCTATATTGGTCTAGAACATGAACGCCAAGCTTGCGTACATAATTTAACAGTTCTTTCATGTCGCTGAATGGCCTATTGTTTTTAGCAATATAATAAGCAGTATTGAAAACAACACACATTTGTTGAAACATTTCCCTTTCCATTTGTTTTACACATCGCGCCATTGGTGTTTTTTCTGGATTGGCTTGTGCACTCAAGCTGTTGGCACACTTGCTATGTTGAGCAGACCTTCCATGACATTTGAAAGTTTCAACTTTAAATGGTGCATTGAAAATTTGTCGGAAGTGGGTAGGTGGAGCAAAATCAGTCTTGTGAGCAAAATCGGAACAGATAATACACGATGCAACGTCTGATTCATCGTTATATTTTAGCCATGTGAAATCTTTGAGCCATCTGACTAGAAAATGTCTACTTTTATGGATTAACGTTGGTACCATCGGACTGGCTTGATCAGGAGGAGTATCTTCTACAATCTCTGTTTGTTTAACACTGTGTGACTGTCCCTGGTTTTTATCTCCAAAAAACATGTAGAGTGAAGTTTGTCTGGATTCCGTCTTGTTGCTCATATTTGCAGATAGTGGGTCCATGTAGATGGTAGGCACTGGCAGGCAGACAGTGAGTGCTGGAAGGCAGACACCTAAAGAAAAAGAGATTGTTCAATTAGTAAAGATGGATTAATTGACAACCGGTGGGAAGTCAGTATACTGTATGCAACACTTACTTGGAGACAAAATCGGTGCAGGCAGACGGTGGGTGCTGGAAGGCAGACGGTGGGTGCTGGAAGGCAGACGGTGGGTGCTGGAAGGCAGACGGTGGGTGCTGGAAGGCAGACGGTGGGTGCTGGAAGGCAGACGGTGGGTGCTGGAAGGCAGACGGTGGGTGCTGGAAGGCAGATGGTAGGCACTGGCAGGCAGATGGTAGGCACTGGCAGGCAGACAGTGAGTGCTGGAAGGCAGACACCTAAAGAAAAAGAGATTGTTCAATTAGTAAAGATGGATTAATTGACAACCGGTGGGAAGTCAGTATACTGTATGCAACACTTACTTGCAGACAAAATCTGTGCAGGCAGACGGTGGGTGCTGGAAGGCAGACGGTGGGTGCTGGAAGGCAGACGGTGGGTGCTGGAAGGCAGACGGTGGGTGCTGGAAGGCAGATGGTAGGCACTCGCAGGCAGACAGTGAGTGCTGGAAGGCAGACACCTAAAGAAAAAGAGATTGTTCAATTAGTAAAGATGGATTAATTGACAACCGGTGGGAAGTCAGTATACTGTATGAAACACTTACTTGCAGACAAAATCTGTGCATGCAGACTGTGGGTGCTGGAAGGCAGACGGTGGGTGCTGGAAGGCAGACGGTGGGTGCTGGAAGGCAGACGGTGGGTGCTGGAAGGCAGACGGTGGGTGCTGGAAGGCAGATGGTAGGCACTGGCAGGCAGACGGTGGGTGCTGGAAGGCAGACGGTGGGTGCTGGAAGGCAGATGGTAGGCACTGGCAGGCAGACGGTGGGTGCTGGAAGGCAGACGGTGGGTGCTGGAAGGCAGATGGTAGGCACTCGCAGGCAGACAGTGAGTGCTGGAAGGCAGACACCTAAAGAAAAAGAGATTGTTCAATTAGTAAAGATGGATTAATTGACAACCGGTGGGATGTCAGTATACTGTATGCAACACTTACTTGCAGAAACAATAAGTACAGGCAGATGAGTGCAGACAGATGAACGCAGGCAGACACCTAAGACGAAGCCAAACATCTTTCGATTTAAAAAGATATAAAAATTGACAACAGGTGGAACGCCAGTGCAGTGTATTAAACACAAATGCAGGAAAAAAAACCACAAAGTGTATTTGATTTTTAATATATTCAATTTCTGCACAATCTTTGTTCCTGTGCATAGGCCGGCAGTTTGTGGACTGTTGTGCAATAAAAAAAACTCCATTCAAATAGGCAATCAGTGGAATCTGTTCTTGACCCGAGTATCTGTCACTTTACTTCGTTCCATTTGTTAATGCGTGTGATGTCATTGGCAGCACACTTGCTGTTGGTGTGTAACGCCTCGCGCCTCCTGTTTGTGAGCAAAGTGGGTGTTTCCTACACCTTGAACCTGCAGCACTCAATCCACAATTTAACTTTTATTGATGCACTGAATAGTTTGAAGAGAACAATTTTTCCTCCCCGTCCTCCGCAGATAAATCAGATGGCTCCCATTTCTGAATCGCATCATGCGGTTGATTCGCTGTAGCAGTAACTATAAGCGCAGCGCTGGGCTTCGTTCACGGTGCCATTGAGCACGCTGATGGCTACGAGCATCGCCACCGCTCCAATCATGAGTGAGTGTCTGTCCTGCTAAAATTGGAGAGCAGGAGTGGTGGTGCGTGGTTACAAGGTATTGGGCGGGCTGGATGGTGTGTGTGTGTGTGTGTGTCCATTCTGACTCCCAATGCTTGTGCAACAACCCCAGACATGTTTCCATGCAATAAAACCATATTACTGCCATGCAGCCTATCTTTGAGAAGCCAGAAAATAGGGATCAGATCACAGCAGCTTTTTGCCTCCTCCCCCCTCCAGAGTACTTGATCGGCGTGTAACAGCAGAGTGTAAAGCTTGTTACCATGCAATATAAATGACAGTAAACGCTCAAAATACCCTCCAATCCTCCACCCAGAAATAAAGAAATCACGACATTTAGTTAAGGCATGTTGAATCTATATAGCAAAGTTGTATGTGCAAGATCAGATTAGACGATTCAGTGGGTGCAGTCTCCCACCCCCTCCCTCCACGCTGATTGGTCACAGTATGGTCACGCGTGCATGCTCAGCGCTTGGAAATAAAAAAATTTTGCCTCCAAGCGCTGAGCTTTTGTGAGCGGCGTGCAAGCATGGCCGTCCTCATTTTCTTTCATTACATTGAACGCGCTTAGTGCGCTCAGCGGCACCATGTCCGCAGCCTTAGCATGTGGTGTGGTGTGGTGGGTGTGTGAGCTTATCCCCAGTGTTTGCGAATACTGTAGTATAAGTGATTAACAATCCCAAGAGAAGATTCAAGCATTACTGTCAGCAAATACACACAAGTGCAGGCGTTCCCTACCTGACTGAGTTAGGGGGGGGGATTCTGAGGTCTCCTGTGTGAAGCTTTCTAGTCAGATCTGGAACAAAGCAGGTTAGACATGGTTTTAAAGCCTCATTACATTATTATGTGTATACCATACAGCTGACTACTTGTTTGAATTTATAGTAGCCTATGATGGGTTTTCAAAAGGAGTTAGGTAAAGTACATGTGAAGTCTGTGTGAGCTCAGAACAGAAATCATAGCAGCGGTGCGCAAAGTGGGGTGCGCTGGATTGTTTTGGGCTGGGGGCGGGCGGTTGCAGAGGCCCCGCGCTCTTCCCCGAGGCATTTAAATTAAATGTCTGATGATGGCGTGAGGCCTGTGCAACTCACCAGGATTCAGAACAGTTGCTGCGACGTATCTCCATGGCAACACTGCGTCAAATGCAGTGTGACGTCACACGTCATTCTCCATGTCAACGGGGTCATGTTAAGAGAGGTACGAGAGGGAGTGGGAGCAGCTCCAAATGTTTGTGCTCCGTTACAGCAGTGTTTTAACTTTTTTTTGCTTAGGTAACAATTATATTTTGCTGTTCTGGTGAACCCCAACCATCGGCCATCTCGCCCCTACCCCCACCCCCCATCACACTCACGCACACACACACACTATGTATGGTAAGTAAGCGAAGCATTCCTAAACATTTAAGGCTCTGTTTAATGAGGAACTATTTACATAGGACGTAATTATCAAAGAGAGCAGTCTAATTCCTCTATTTTATGAGAAGGAAACTACATTTAATTAGTGGGTTGAAGCAACTAAAACACTATTTTTATTGTTGCTCCCCTTAATAATTTGTGGACTGTAGATTTGCTACGTCAGAGTAAATGAGCCTATCAAGCCCAACATCATTGTACTAATAGTGGTCAACACTGGAATAGTATAAGGAGAACACAGAACAGGGCATCTATGGGGCAGGATATCCCACCATCTACTCTTCATACCACACTGGGCTTTGTGTTTAGGAAGTACTGTATTTGTTTGTAACACTTTAACAGATTTTAAAGGGATAGAAAAGAGAAAATGTGGAAGATCATACTGTACATGATCTTTTTAAAAGTACATTTAATGTTGGACGCAAGGCGGGCCAGGGGGGGGCCGCATGTGGGCACAAGACAGGGGGGGCATATGGAGGCATACGACAGGGGGGACAGTATGGAGGCACAAGCTAGTGGGGCTCCGTATGGGAGGCCGCGGGATGCAATTAACCCTTTGCCGTCTAATTTAATTTTCGGGAGGAAAAAAACACCGCTTTTATTTTGCACACACGGCACACTGCACACCACACCCTCACTGCACACAGCACACTGCACTCACAGCACACCCTCACAGCACACTGCACACCCTCACAGCACACTGCACGCACTCACAGCACACTGCACGCACTCACAGCACACTGCACGCCCTCACAGCACACTGCACGCCCTCACAGCACACTGCACGCCCTCACAGCACACTGCACGCACTCACAGCACACTGCACGCACTCACAGCACACTGCACGCACTCACAGCACACAGCACACCACGCACTCACAGCACACCACGCACTCACAGCACACTGCACTCTCACGGCACACTGCACTCACTGCACACCCTCACAGCACGCACTCACAGCACACTGCACCCTCACAGCACACTGCACCCTCACTGCACACTGCACCCTCACAGCACACAGCCCCCCCCCCTACCCCCCACAGCAGCAGGTGCTCACAGCACACAGCCCCCCCCCTACCCCCCACAGCAGCAGGTGTCAGCAGCTGTGACATCATGGGGCTGCTGGGGGAATCGGTGCAGGGCTGGGGGAGGGTCAGTGATGCTGCTTTGGAGCGTGGGCTCCTGATTCGGATCGATGCCGGGCTGGGGGGGGGGGGGGTGATGTCAGTGAGGCAATGGTGTACTAACCTTCAAGCAGAAAACAAAATCAAGGATGATTCGTGTGCGTGGGCTTATATAGAGCCTGGAGCAGGCAAAAAAAAAATTTTTTTTTTTTATACAAGCATAGAACCGCGTGCGCTTGGGTGGGGTCAGTGATGCTGCTTGGGCTCCTGATTGTGATCGATGCCGGGGGGGAGGGGGTGGGATCAGTGATGCTGCTTGGGTTCCTGATTGTGATCGATGCCGGGGGGGAGGGGGTGGGATCAGTGATGCTGCTTGGGCTCCTGATTGTGATCGATGCCGGGGGGGAGGGGGTGGGATCAGTGATGCTGCTTGGGTTCCTGATTGTGATCGATGCCGGGGGGGAGGGGGTGGGATCAGTGATGCTGCTTGGGTTCCTGATTGTGATCGATGCCGGGGGGGAGGGGGTGGGATCAGTGATGCTGCTTGGGCTCCTGATTGTGATCGATGCCGGGGGGGAGGGGGTGGGATCAGTGATGCTGCTTGGGTTCCTGATTGTGATCGATGCCGGGGGGGAGGGGGTGGGATCAGTGATGCTGCTTGGGTTCCTGATTGTGATCGATGCCGGGGGGGAGGGGGTGGGATCAGTGATGCTGCTTGGGCTCCTGATTGTGATCGATGCCGGGGGGGAGGGGGTGGGATCAGTGATGCTGCTTGGGCTCCTGATTGTGATCGATGCCGGGGGGGAGGGGGTGGGATCAGTGATGCTGCTTGGGTTCCTGATTGTGATCGATGCCGGGGGGGAGGGGGTGGGATCAGTGATGCTGCTTGGGTTCCTGCTTGTGATCGATGCCGGGCTGGGGGGGGAGGGGGAGGGGGGGTGTCAGTGAGGCAATGGTGACTAACCTTCAAGCAGAAAACAAAATCAAGGATGATTCGTGTGCGTGGGCTTATATAGAGCCTGGAGCAGGCAAAAAAAAAATATTTTTTTTTTATACAAGCATAGAACCGCGTGCGCTTGGGTGGGGTCAGTGATGCTGCTTGGGCTCCTGATTGTGATCGATGCCGGGGGGGAGGGGGTGGGATCAGTGATGCTGCTTGGGCTCCTGATTGTGATCGATGCCGGGGGGGAGGGGGTGGGGTCAGTGATGCTGCTTGGGCTCCTGATTGTGATCGATGCCGGGGGGGAGGGGGTGGGATCAGTGATGCTGCTTGGGTTCCTGATTGTGATCGATGCCGGGGGGGAGGGGGTGGGATCAGTGATGCTGCTTGGGCTCCTGATTGTGATCGATGCCGGGTGGGGGGGTCAGTGATGCTGCTTGGGCTCCTGATTGTGATCGGTGGGGGGGGGGTGGGGGGGGTCAGTGATGCTGCTTCGGTGCGTGGGCTCCTGCTTGTGATCGATGCCGGGTGGGGGGGTCAGTGATGCTGCTTGGGCTCCTGATTGTGATCGGTGGGGGGGGGGGTGGGGGGGGGTCAGTGATGCTGCTTCGGTGCGTGGGCTCCTGCTTGTGATCGATGCCGGGCTGGGGAGGAGGGAGGGGAGGGGAGGGTCAGTGATGCTGCTTCGGTGCGTGGGCTCCTGATTGGGATCGATGCCGGGCTGGGGGGGAGGGAAGGGGGGGGTGTCAGTGAGGCAATGGTGTACTAACCTTCAAGCAGAATACAAAATCAAGGATGATTCATGTGCGTAATCTTATATAGAGCCTGGAGCAGGCAAAAAAAAAAAAACCTTGCATCGCGCCAAGTCCCGTCAAACCAATCAGAAAGAAGGATTTTGAAAAAAATTTTTTTTTTTTTTTTTTTTTTTACACAAGCATAGAACCGCGTGCGCTGCGCGGCCATGAGGCTGAGTCGCCAGGAGACCAAATCTTGTTGCCCCTGGCGACCTGGCGACCGTATTTGTCGAGCACTGTATATATATATATATATATATATATATATATATATATATATATATATATATATATATATATATATATATATATATATATATATATATATATATCCCACACTTGCTAAAATAATTTCTATATCACCTATATAGAGTTGATAAGCTTAGGTCATCAACCTAATGACTGGAATATTGTACAACACAACAGAACTAGAACCCATAAGCAATGCTTTTCTAGGTCAAGAAGTGTGAAATAAACCAGCTGATGGGTAGCGTCAATGTCACTTTTGAGCTGCTCACTATTCACACATAGATAATCTAGTTATTAGCATATCTCACAGGTATCTCAGATGTGCTCCACAAGGAACATTAAACTGATGGCACAGGCCTTATGCAGATGTAGGAAGACTGTGACCACAAGGAGGTTCGAGATGATATCCGCTTGAACACCTCCGCGCCTCCTTGACGACCAAGCAGATGCTCGTCTACAGCTTGGCTATTGTCAGTTGGAATAATTATTTGTGCGGTTATTTACAGGTATGTTACTGCAGTTCAGTATATTTGACCGGCAGGTGGCACAATGAATATCTTCGCCTATGATGTAATATCAAATATCAACAGATGCAGCCATTTGTATCTCTAACCTGTCGCAACATATGTACTAGTGAAACAAGGACTAAAGTTGATATTTCGTGGCACAGTATTTGGCAGGGGGGATTTGCCCATCAGGATTAACACAGTGGGGTCCTTGCTTCTGAATGAGACTCCCGCTATTTTATCGGACTGCATCAGTCTGAAAGATATGAGCAGTGAAAGTAGACATAATCAGTCACTGTCTCTGCGCACCTCTAAAAGACAATGGTGCGGCTTTACTTTATTTTAATAACTTATTATTGAATTAGGGTCTCCGGACCTGAACTGCATTAATTTCCACCCCAGGGACCCCTTGCTTCCCCAGTTACAGGCCCTGGTATTGGGTGCCAGTATCCAGGTCTTTTTAAAATGATCACATTACACAGGCCTGTATCTCGGGAAGCAGGGTGTCTCCAGGGCTTAAATTAATGTGGGTTAGCTCCAGAGACCCCCTGCTTCAATACTATGCCATTAAAATAATATAAAAGCAGCTTCCTTACATTAGGGGCTAGCTGCTAAGGTAATGAAGGGTTAAACCAAACAACCTGGTTTGTTGGGGGGTGGTTTAAGGAGGTAGTTGCCCTAGGTTGGGTGACTAGGCCTACCGTGAAGGTTGCAGGAGGCGTTAACTGCTTAATTACTTTAGAGGTTACTACCACTAAGGTAATGAAGTGTTAACCTCTTCCCCTCCTAACCATTCAAGAAGCCTAACCACCAACCCTGGGGCAACTACCCCCTTCACCCACCCCTTCTACCCCCAATAACCCCCAAACTCCCCCCATAAAGGAATGGTAGCCAAATATGGCTAGTAGCACTTTTGCCCATTCAAATATAGTAAAATACAAAACAAATTAAATTAATAAATGTTTTACTTACCCCTGCCAAGATGAAGGTGTCCTCCTCATGTAAGGGCCGATATCAACCATTAAAACATGAGTACCCCTTAAATACATTAGCTGTTAATACAACTAAGGTAATTAAGGGGTTAATGGTGTTTTAATGGGGTGGGTGAAGGGTGTACTGTAGTTGTCCCGGGGAGGGTGGTTGGGTCTCCCAGGATGGTTTCAGGATGGGTTAACCCCTTAATTACTTTTGCAGTTGTAACCGTTAAGATAATCCAGAGGATAACCCCTCTCACAACCCCCCCCCCGGTAGGCCTAACCACCCACCTCGGGGCAAATACCCCTATCCCTTACCCCCTCTAAGCCCATCACCACACACACAAATGGTCAAACATACTAGTAGCAATTTGCTATTAACGCTTTTGCCCATTTGCAAAAAACAAAAAATACACACAGGAAATAAATTAAACATTAAAATACAATTCAACAAAAAATACTAGCCAACACACCTATTGATTGTGTAATGGAATGCTCACCACAAACAAGGTGTGACCGTGAGGCTGAGGTGGGAATAGATATAGAACACCAACCCACAGCCACATGGGCGTGTCTGGAGTGTAGATAGTTCGAAGTAGCCGGGTCGGGGTTGGAGAGGTATGGATGCTCAGAGATACTTGCCTAGGTCAGGGTTGGAGAGGTGCCGATCATTGAAGGTACTTATCCGTGGTCAGAAACAGAGGAACTAGGAACCAGAGTACAAGACAAGACTGTGGAGGCAAGGGTAGCAGTGAGCAGGAAGGTTTATGCTCAGCTGATTTGCCAGTGGGACGGCTGAGCATATATAGGAGACAGGAACAAATGGGGTAACAGACTGGAGGAGGTGCATCAGTAAAACTGACCGTGATAGGAGGATAAGGTGCAGGATACAGGTGTGGGGAGGATCCCAGAAGCTGAAAGATAACACGCGCCACGTGTGAGCCCTGCGCACTGATGATGTTGTTGCGTGGGCGGAGTCTGGAGGCGGGACCGGAAAGAGTGGTATTAACATCCGCGCGGGATGCACGCATGCTCTTAGCATGGCGGCTGGTCCCAGGAGAAGGGAGAGAAGCGCTATGGATGACGGAAGGAGCGGGGGACTCGATCACATGTTGGTGTAAGTGATGAGTGCACCGAGCGCGTTACGGATCATGGATCCTGACAGATTGCCACTGTGGTTATGTCCTCAATGGGAGCACAAATAACCCCAATGGCAATGATTAGGAACTCTACTACCCACACCCTCTACCCTCAACAACCCCCTCCCCAAAACATACAGTATAGTAATGGGCAAAAGCTCTATTACCAAAAGAAAAGTACAAGGATGTACGAAGAAAGAAATCTCTTAATGGTGCACAACAGCCTGAATATATTCATCGTTATAGAAACAATAGTAATTGTAATAATAATAATACTAATAATAATAATAATAAAAAATCTTCAAACTTTAATCAGCAAATTAAAATAGTCACTCTAGAATAGAGTGTACCTGGTAATGCTCTCTAGTGGTACATCAATAGTGTGAACAAATGTACTGATGTGTACCACTGTTTCTCATAAAATTGTGTCTGTGGAAATTTTATGAGAATCAATGGTACACATCAGTACATTTGTTCACACTAGTGATGTACCACTAGAGAGCATTACTAGGAATACTCTATTTTAGAGTGACTCATGAGGAGTTTGAGGATCGGGTGCAGGCTCCACCCCTGGGATGTCAGCATCAGCTGCAGGCTTCACCCCCGAGTTTAATCCAGACCTTGCTGCAGCTGATATCTCATCAGTGCCTGCGCGTGCAGACCCCGCCCAGCAACTAATCAGGTCTCTGATTCTAGAATCAGCTTCTGCTGTGCAGCCGTTCAGCTATTGACTGTTCCTCCTTTATAGGCTCAGCGATTGCCTCTGCAAATCGGCTGAGCATAGTAGCATTTAACATGTGATGTCATGCTGGTCGCAAGCACACTGTTTTGCCTTATCCTTCCCTGCCTTACAGTGCCTTGTTTTGCCTTGCTTTGCTGTACCTTGTCTTGCAGTTCCTTACCTGAACCCTGTCTATTGTCTATGACCAACCTTCTCTCTCCAACCCTCAACCATGGCTAGTGACCCCAATAATCCATACCCTCTCCTACCTCTGACCACGGTGAGTCTATCTACGTTCCTTACTTCTCCAGCCCTGACCCGGATACCCACGACTACAAATCTGCATTCTGGACGCAACTTTGTGGCTCCAGTTTGGTGTTTATATATCCCCACCTCAGCCTCACGGTTCAGTCCAGTTTGTGGCGAGCACCCATTACAAGGGGCAACATTTAAATAAACATTCCTTATTTTATTTTCCATTTTCTGATTAAAGTTTGAAGATTTCATTATAAGTATTCTTATTATTATCATTATTATTATTACTATCGTTACTATTACTACACGTAATTACTACACGTGCACCATTAAGTGATTTCTTTCCTAGTACATCCTTGCACTTTTCTTTTGGTACTTTGCTAACCTCCCGGGTGGCGCACATCCCCCGCCCGTATTTTTGCTATCTTTTTTCAAGTTTGAGTGCGGTCTTTCTATATTTACAAAAGCTATATTATCCAGATCAAGATAATAGCACATTTTCCTATTAAAAATAAAACATTACCCAGCCAGCATATAGTAATTTAAAGTTGTACTTACCCCTGCCAGGATCAAGGCCATCCGTATTCTCCGCATCTTCACTGGGCACCGACAGTAAAATAAAAAAATAAAAACTATTGGCCTGTAACCCCTTAAGCAACTTAGCGGTTATTAACAGCTATGGTTTATTAAGGTTTAACACCCCTCCCGCCACCCACCTGGGAGGCCTAACTACCCTCCCTGGGGAAATAACCATATAACCCACCCCCTCTACCCATTGATTGTCACTGTGGTAAGCTATGCTCACAATGGGGACAAGGATTGCCACAATGGCAATAAATGGGCAACCTAAATAAGAAACATCCACAAAATAAAATATTTCAATTACAATTAAATAAAAACAAACATTAGCCAATAAACCCATTGATTGTCACTATGGTATACCATGCCCACAATGGGTGCAAGGAGTGCCATTATGGCAATGAATGGGCAACCTAAGAACTTGACAAGGCACCAGGAAGAGGGTTTGCTTATACTTGTTCACTGATTGATATCTGATATCTGCATATGTTCTGTGTCTTTCACAATATTCTTGTATCTACATTCAGTGGTTGATATTTGATATCTGCTTATGTGATTTGCCCTCTTTAGACTTTAGATTTATATCATTAGCTGAGTGTGGGATCATTTGACAGTGGGGAGGGAAGGCTTAGGGAAGTACCTCTGGGACCCTTTGGGACCAGGGGGAATGGGCCAGATGAAGAGGTCACCCCTCGAAACGTCGCCCCCCTAGTTTGCTTTCCTTTTTCCATTTTTGTGATTTTTTGCTTTTCTTTTGTGTTTTTTTCCCCTTCTCCTTCTTTCCCCTCTACCCCCTATATTTTCATTTCCTCTATGGTGATATTTATTCTTGCATTGGCGTATTGGCTATTGTTGATATATTTTCAGTTTATTATTAGTGTCATTAAATTATTCATTTGCCCTACACTGGTATTCGCTTATATCTGTAGCTGTGAGACAGAGAGTGCTGGTACTATTTTTTGGATTATTACCCAGCCAGCATATAGTAATTTAAAGTTTTACTTACCCCTGCCAGGATCAAGGCCATCCGTATTCTCCGCATCTTCACTGGGCACCGACAGTAAAATAAAAAATAAAAACTATTGGCCTGTAACCCCTTAAGCAACTTAGCGGTTATTAACAGCTATGGTTTATTAAGGTTTTAACACCCCTCCCGCCACCCACCTGGGAGGCCTAACTACCCTCCCTGGGGAAATACCCATATAACCCACCCCCTCTACCCATTGATTGTCACTGTGGTAAGCTATGCTCACAATGGGGACAAGGATTGCCACAATGGCAATAAATGGGCAACCTAAATAAGAAACATCCACAAAATAAAATATTTCACATTACAATGAAATAAAAACAAACATTAGCCAATAAACCCATTGATTGTCACTATGGTATACCATGCCCACAATGGGGGCAAGGAGTGCCACTATGGCAATGAATGGGCAACCTAACCTCTCCCCACCCCCCACAAAATAAAAGATATTACATTACAATGAATAAAAACAAACATTAGACAATAAAACCATTGATAGTCCCTGTTGTAAACCATGCCCACAAAGGCAATGAATGGGCAACCTAAAATAAACCAAAATAAACCATCCACAAAATAAAAAAGCAGACTAGGAGACCTCCACCCACGCGTTTCGAGCAAGATTGCTCTCAAGGAATTTCTTGAGAAAGAGCAATCTTGCTCGAAACGCGTGGGAGGAGGTCTCCTAGTCTTGTCCGTCAGAGTATCTGTTTTATGTAGTTTAAATAAAGTTTGATTTTATTCAATCACCCTGGTGAGTCTGAGTAACATTGGAGCAGCTATTGCATCGATCTTCTACCCACCTACCACAAAATAAAATACATTAGAATTACATAAAAACAAACATTTGACAAAAATGCATTGATTGTCAATGTGGCTATCTATACCCTCAGGGTAAAAGGTGCTTGTTTAGATGTTCACATAGGGCAGTCCGTTTGCTTAAACAAGTAGTCTCTGGTATAACCATATGAGTTAAACTGTCTGTCCTATACAAGGTTTCAAAATAGAGTATCACTAGATAGAATAATACATAGCTTGGAGAGGGTGTTTTTGGAGTAATTATCAACACCTAATTAAAGGTGCTTGTGAAATACACTGGAACTCTGTATACAGCAATTTACATATGCAAGCGGTGTGATCAATTCCTATCATGGGATACTCCTTTTATAAACCAGTTACCTACTACACTGTGTTAATTTTATTGTACTCGTATGTATAGGAATCTCTGTGCACTGTACTCCGTATAAACTACATACAACATAACAGCTATTAAGACCTTTGCCTTCACTGAGTACCTGAGCAGCAGTGCTTTGCATTACACACTGCGCTCATCTGACTCTGGTATTAAGATATATGACATTACCACTGTCATTCTGTTTGAATGGATTCCCTGTTTCAGTGAACCACGTATATAATGTATTCAGGGTCTCCACTCTACAGTATCTTATCCTAGCTATATAGTAGTCTAGTTCATGTAAATCACTTATATTTTATCTGCGTTGCGAATTTGGACTTTTAGGCTTCAGTCACTACCATTGGTGGAATCACTGTGCGCATGGCTGCTATCAGCCATTAGCATCCACTTTATCAGGCTATAATCAGCTCATTTATATCATTTAGGGTGTTTAACATCTGGCCCTATTAGCTAGAGGTAGCTATTATAGGATCCTCTTGCAGTTGCTGTTTATCACCTGTGTGGTATACCGTGGAATGACAATTTTTTTCAGGGTAGATTGGGACGTGTGAGGAGTACATATATTCACTACACTCTATCCTCACACACTACATCTTTTGTGGATATATTTATTGATATACCACTCCTCCCCTCTCCCCCTGAGGCACCACTTGCATTCATTGCATGCTGCCAGAGCCCTATAGTCCTTATCTTCCACCCCCAATATCTTGGAGGTGGTTTATATTAACTCAATATTCGATTTAATACTACTTTGAATCATTAAACTTTGGTGTTGTATGTTTACCTCACTCTTTTTTGTATACATTAATTAAAGTTATTATTCATTTTACTATACCGTTCTGTCCTTGAGTGCTAGTTGTATAGGGGTCTTTCTCGCTTGCTAAGTCAAGCGGCATTTTTTATTACAAGGTACAACATATTGAAAGTAGATGAAGTGGGTGGAATAGAGTATGCGGAATATAGTGGGCAAGTAATCACATAATGAATAATAATTAAATTGCCACACTGGGCATATGACAAATTAGAAACAAATTAAAACATATTTAAAACCTATTTAAAATATATTGGACATTTCTAAAAAGCACATATACCATATATCTAACTAAAACTGAAATACATTCTAACTTTATTAACGACGATTGTGGTTTATCTCGGAAAAGAGTCAGGAAAAACATAATTAGTATTCATAGAATATTACATAATACCAAAATTAGTATATATATATATATATATATATATATATATATATATATATATATATATATATATATATTCCTATAGTTCTACGCAAATACTTTAATACAATAATACAATATGGGGTATAAGATGATTTCAAAGAAAAACTCCAAATTCGATATCAACATTCAATCCCCTGGGAGTTAAAGTTTTCATAATAAAAATCCAGTATGTCTCCCTTTTGGTTAATAGAATATTGCGGTCCCCTCCCCTCCAATGAGGTAATACATGTTCCAAAACCGTGAATGTAAGTTCTGTAGTATTACCTTGATGGTAATTAATAAAATGTTCAGATAGAAGATGGGTAGTTACCCCTCTTCTTATATTGCCCAGGTGTTCTAAAATTCTAACTCTTACATCTCTTGATGTTTTGCCAATGTATTGAAGTCCACACGGACAGGTAATCATGTAGATAACATGGTCAGTTTTGCAGGTGACATGTTGTTTGATAGAATACTGTTCTTTTGTTACATGTGAAACAAATGTAAATTTATCAGTTGTCTTACATTTGCAGGCTTTGCATACCGTACACCCAAAAAACCCTTTCATTTTAGGTAACCAATTTTTTCCATTTTCCTTTATTTTAGGGAGAGAACTTGGTGCCAATCGATTCTTCAAATTGTTAGCCCTTCTAAATATAACCGATGGCACTTCAGGTACTATATCTGCCAACAACATATCATTCCTGACAATATGCCAGTGTTTTCTTATGATTTAAACAATTTTATTGGAATCTTTATTAAAGTTTGTCAAAAATGAAAAACTTAATTTTTCCTTGTTATTCTGATTTTTTTTTGTTGTTGTTGGTTTGTGTCTCACTTTTTAACAAATCTTTTCTGTCTAGATTTTTGGCTTTAGGAAAGGCATTTTTTATATTACAGGAATCATATCTTCTGTCCAAGAATCTATTTTCCAATATTTTTTATTGTTCCTCAAAGGTGTTTAGATCTGTGCAGTTTCATCTAACCCTCCTAAACTGACCATATGGCACATTGCTTAGCCAGCTAGGGTGGTGACAACTGGAGGGTAAGATATAGTTGTTGCTGTCAACTTCTTTATAGAAGGTTTTGGTTTTAATACATCCTTCTTCCACCAAAATTGTCAAATCAAGAAAGTTGACAACATTTTTACTGTAATTGCAAGTGAATTTCAAGTTGGAATCATTATCATTAATATATTCAATAAACCTTAGAAGACTAGATTCCTCACCTCTCCAAACAAAAAATACATCATCGATAAATCTCCGCCATAGGACCAAATTCGCACCCAGCTCAGGAATAGACCAAATATAGTCTTCTTCCCATATTCCCATGAATAGATTAGCATAGCTGGGTGCGAATTTGGTACTACAACAATGGGGAAGGGGAAAGGGGTAGAAACCCTCGCATCAGCCTCTAATCAAAAAGAATCGACAACGGTGCAATAACTGGAAGGAGCAGAATTGTAACAGATAAACAAAAGACACCCTGTGGGCAGCACTCGTTGTATGCAAATATGAATTGGTGATAGATTTAAAATTAAAATGCTTTAATAGTATAATTTAAAATAAATGTCAAAATTGTTGAAAGAATGGACAACTGACTGTGGTGACAAAATACAAAAAACAGACAAAAATATATACAATACTATAACTGAGATCTAGGGGTAGAGGTGGAGTACCCACCTAACTGCTAATTAGCAGAGATAAACAATCAAGGACTGAATAGTCAACCCCCTAGTTCAGCAATGACAAGGTTAAAAAGCCTGTAAAATAAATACAGGTGACGGAGAACTACCCATGCAAAGGTATATACCAATGTGCTATGCACAATGGGTGACAATAAAGTGAAAACTCACTGATGGTAGTTTGATAGTCCACAATGTAATAAAGGTATCATTAAGCATGTTTAAGTGGCACATTTATACAAGGGGGCTATAACTGGATACGGACTAGATCCGTGCCCCAGAGCCAAGCACCACACTTTGTGAGCTCTTGTGCACACTATTAAATAACACATTGCCTATCAAATCTATTTTTCTATAGCTAGGCTTGCTTTAACCCTTCACTGAGGGTACTCCCCACTATCAGAGTCTTTATTACATTGTGGACTATCAAACTACCATCAGTGAATTTTAAGTTATACTATTAAAGCATTTTAATTTTAAATCTATCACCAATTCATATTTGCATACAACGAGTGCTGCCCACAGGGTGTCTTTTGTTTATCTGTTACAATTCTGCGAATTTGGTACCCATGGCGGTTCCACGCTTTTGTAAATAAAAAGTATCCTGAAACCAAAAATAAATATGTTTCAAAATAAAAAGGATACCATCCAAAATACAATTTGCGTGTTCTTGAGACAGATCCTTATCTTCTGCTAATACTCTATCTATAGCTTCAAAACCCTGAATGTTATGTATCGATGTATATAGGGAGGTCACATCCCCTGTTACCAAGAAATAGTCATTATTCCATTCTTGGCATTGCAATATTCTTAATATATCTGTTGTATCTTTTAAATGTGATTTCAAATTAGGTACATATTTTTGGAGATATACATCGATGTATGCAGATAAATTTGATGTTAAAGAATCGATACCTGCTATAATAGGTCTACCTGGAGGGTTAGTTAGGCTCTTATGTAGTTTAGGTAGATGGTAAAATATTGGTATTATAGGATTCTCTTTCCACAGAAAATTATATTCTTGCTCTGACAGTACTCCATACATTTAACCTTTATCTAACAGTAGCTTCAACTTTTTCAGAAATTCATGAGTTGGATCTTTTGTCAGTTTTTCATAAGTCATGACATCTTCTAAAATCCTGTTAGATTCTTCTATATAATCACATCTATTTAAAATGGCCACTCCCCCCCCCTGTCTGCCTGTTTGATGACTATATCCGTGTTCTCTGTTAAATTTTTAAGGGCTTCCCTTTCATTTTTATTTAGATTATGGCGACATTTTTGCTCTTTATTAGTTAACTCTTCAAAATCTTTCAAAACCAACTGAGAAAACACCTCTACATTTTTCCCTTTTACATGTTTGGAATAGAATGTTGATGGAAGTTTAAGACCTGAATGTTTTAAATACAGCTGTGTGTCTGTTTCCTTTACATCATGTATGGGTCGAACGTTTGCAGATATGTTTTCTGTCGTTTTGATTTCTACCTCTTTACTCTGAAAGAATCTTTTAATGGTTAATTTTCTTAAACATTTCTGGGCATCTATAAAAAGTCCAAAATTATTAGGACCCACTGTTGGGGCAAATTTAAGACCCTTGGCAATTAGACTTTCCTCAGAATGCGTTAGAACTTTTGAACTTAAATTAAAAATATTATTCTTTATTTTGTCATCTTTTTGGCATATTTTTGATTTCTTTCTCCCCCTCTTTCTTTTGATCTTCCTCTTCTTAATTTTGGGTCTTTCTCCATCAGTGGGTGAAACCGATTTGAGGAAGACCCCTCCCCTAAAAAATCTCTATCTTCTATTCTGGATCTATTGTTTGAAAACAAATTCTCTGTCCTTACTTCTCTTTTCTGCTCTATGTGCCCTGTCTGAATCTCCTACAAAAGTGATATCCTGACTGTAAGTTCTTTTTTGAGGTTTCTCTTTATATATCCCTGATATATCAGAGGACTTTGAGGATACTTTCCCTTGTTTTGCTGGGGACTTTTTATCATTTGATCTCCAATTCGCTCTTTCTGGGCTTGATCTCTCTGATATTAACTGTTTCTCTTTTTCTTTCTCTTTCTCAATTCACTCATCTGGATCTTTTGATTTGTCTCTTCGTTGGAACTTTTTTTTTTAAAAATTACTCTTTTAATTGGTTTTCTAGGTGGGCCATTAATATAGTCCTCCTTGTCTCTTTTGAAATTTTTCACCTTATTTAAAATTAGTTCTTTTTCTATTTTATCAATTTTAGCTTGTAGTATTTTATCCTTTTCCTTAAAGGAAGCTGTTTCAGCTAATGTACAGTACCAATCTTTTCTTTGATTGTATCTACTGCAGCATCAATTTCGATCAGATGTTTTTTTTATTGTTTAATTATAAGACCCATTAGGTCATGAGAGCTCTTTTCTAGAATTTGATACCATTTACGTAGAAATGCCTCATCTCACTGTGGTAAGCTATGCTCACAATGGGGAGAAGGATTGCCACAATGGCAATAAATGGGCAACCTAAAAAAGAAACATCCACAAAATAAAATATATCACATTACAATTAAATAAAAACAAACATTAGCCAATAAACCCATTGATTGTCACTATGGTATACCATGCCCACAATGGGGGCAAGGAGTGCCACTATGGCAATGAATGGGCAACCTAACCTCTCCCCACCCCCCACAAAATAAAAGATATTACATTACAATGAATAAAAACAAACATTAGACAGTAAAACCATTGATAGTCCCTGTTGTAAACCATGCCCACAAAGGCAATGAATGGGCAACCTAAAATAAACCAAAATAAACCATCCACAAAATAAAATAGATGCAGTAGAGACCGTCTGATAGCTCAAGGCAAACACACTGTGTAAGCTGTATGAGCTTACACAGTGAGGTGATTATATGCGGAGCATGTGGAGATAATGCCTGAATGGGATGCATAAGCGTGAGGGGTTGACTGAGTGCAGACCCGTGTCCAGTGTGTGGATATGGCTGCATGTAACACAGTAAAAAAAACGGTATGGAATTGATTACTCACGATGAATACCGTTCCCCTCCTCTCCTGGCATAGCGAAGCACCTAAAGATGTGACTGGCATCCCTCCATTGCGTGGCCACAATTAAGGTATGCAGTAGGTGGGTAGAAGATCGATGCAACAGCCGCTCCAATGTTACTCAGACTCACCAGGGTGATTAAATAAAATCAAACTTTATTTAAACTACATAAAACAGATACTCTGACGGACAAGACTAGGAGACCTCCTCCCATGCGTTTTGAGCAAGAGTGGTCTCAAGGAATTTCTTGAGAAAGAGCAATCTTGCTTGAAACGCGTGGGAGGAGGTCTCCCAGTCTTGTCCGTCAGAGTATCTGTTTTATGTAGTTTAAATAAAGTTTGATTTTATTCAATCACCCTGGTGAGTCTGAGTAACATTGGAGCGGCAGTTTCATCGATCTTCTGCCCACTTACCACAAAATAATATACATTAGAATTACATAAAAACAAACATTTGACAAAAATGCATTGATTGTCAATGTGGCTATCTATACCCTCAGGGTAAAAGGTGCTTGTTTAGATGTTCACATAGGGCAGTCCGTTTGCTTAAACAAGTAGTCTCTGGTATAACCATATGAGTTAAACTGTCTGTCCTATACAAGGTTTCAAAATAGAATATCACTAGATAGAATAATACATAGCTTGGAGCGGGTGTTTTTGAAGTAATTATCAACACCTAATTAAAGGTGCTTGTGAAATACACTGGAACTCTGCACATACCTGATAAATGGTCGGATAACAGCCGCTGTATCTGTAAATGTCCGTCAGCTAGTAATTTGTGTTTTTACACACAGTATTGCTATACATGCCCAAGAGGCACTATATAGTATTTCTCTTTTTGAGGCAGAATCAGTTACCATTGCCTATGTGAATCTCTATTGTCAAAGTGATTTCTAACACTACCATAAAGTTTACTAGTTAGATACTTACATTGGTTTATCTGGTGGCCTTTAAATGAGACTCTATTCCCTTATAGTGTCCGCATGTGCGGGTGCTCCGGAGCCAGCTGTTGACACAGAGAGATCTGTCTATTGAACAGAACACCTCTTCTTTTTGTGTTATATTCCGTACCCCTAATGCACCTAACTGCTACAACTACATAAGGCAAGCGGATTATGTTTCTGTGTTATCAATTATTTTTTACAGTATTAACCCCTTTGGTCCCTTTAGTATACCTTGGTAACCACAGGCATCAAGCGGTTAATGTTTTTTCGATCATAGACGTCTGTACTACTAGTTACTATACAGTAACTAGTAGTACAGACGTCTATGATCGAAAAAACATTAACCGCTTGATGCCTGTGGTTACCAAGGTATACTAAACAGAGGCCTATGATAGAAATATTAATTTGATCACAATTCAGTAATAAATGAGTAATTAATGGTAGTGTAATTCACACAGAGCAAATTTGGCCCAAATATCGCACCCAGTAAATTATTACCACAATCTTGATATATAACATCGTAAAATTGTGGTAATAATAAATCGTTATTTTTTTTTTACCGGCTGCGATATTAATCCCACTATCACAAACTTTGATGTGTCCGGGTATTACTGTCTAACGAAAAACTATGTACAGTATATTAATTATTAACTGGTATGTTCAATAGTGACATTTATATTAGGAAAACTACTGTTATCAAACATATCTCAAATCATGGAAGGGTGAGTGAGTGAGTGAGGGTAAAAATTTATTTAGTTATAGTTCTTTTTACTTGGATATACTGTAGTAAGATTTTCGTTTTTCAATACGAGCCCTGAATCCTATATTTATTCTTAAATTAACAATTGAGTGTCCATCCTCCATTTGCTTAGCTGTATAATGTGCTGCCTGCATGTACTGTAATACAGAAACAGACTATTGTATTTATGTAAATGGTTTCAAACATAGAATATTTGTTTCTCTGTATGACTTTCTATAGCCACATGCACACAGTGGTAATATTTCAGTTTCATTCATTCATGCTGTCCGAATTCCCTGGACTTTACAATCCCTGAAACCTTAAGTTGTTTTAAGTTGTTTTTTTCCCTAATATGATTTTTTCCTAAAATGATTTATAGGCTAGTGCAATGCATTCATACTCCCTATACTGAAGTAAAACCTGTATGCATAATGAGGTTATGTAAATGTGGAACTTGTTCTTGTTCCTCCCGTTTACAATAAAATTATAAACTGATTTAATTCAAGTCAGTTATTAATGACTTGGACAATACGTTTTTGTTCAGTTATTTTCTTTTCTTAAATCTATTACTTATGAAAATCCATTTTAAACTAAAAGTCTGTAAATGTAATCTTTTCACAATATAATTTAGCAGCTGGTGATGGCTAGCATATATAATAAAATAAATGTATCAGACACCAAATTTAACAGATAGGGTCATGCAAGTGCAAATGCTGCAGAGGATTTTATTAGCTGTGAAAGATTTATGTGTATGGCAATGTCTGATATTGTGTGTTAAGCTGGGCTTTTCCTCAGGTATGTAATATTCATTCATAAACTAAGGAATTGGAAATGCTTTAATAGTTGATCTATAGCTCCTAATCCCAGATGCCCACTAAGTAAATATTGCATTTGGAAATGTCACTGTTGGATGCATTTGGTATTGTCCATCCACCTAAAGATTCATAAGAACATTGTTAAACATTAATTCATGGCTTGTCGAAAATGCATAAGATGTTATTAATCAAGGAAAGTGGCAGTTTATGTGAAAATGTATGCATTTGTAGAAGTTTAAATCAACATATACAGATGTAGAACAAAGAGAAAGCCAAGCACCAAATTGAGTGGAGTTATTTAAAGTGATATATTGCTTAAAGTAAGCTCAAAATATATATAGAGAGACTATCTGTGGTAAGACAGTGTAATAGCTCTCATAAACAAGTGTATCAAGGGTCTAATTAAGATACAAACTGTGACAACGTAAATGTGTTCAAAATAACCTCATAAACATGAATTGAGAGTCTGCTGCTGGTCAATAAAGATTGCTGATCATCTCAGGGACTAACAAAAAAAGAAAAAAGACAGCACACAGCTCTCATAGTATAGTAAGGTTGGTACAATGTGATTTGGTCGAATAGGTAAGTAATGCATGTACAGATAAGACCACGAGTATTCTAAAGCTTGCCTTAAACTAGCCCGTTACATTCTGGGTATGCGTTGGGTGTAACCTGGCTAGTTTAAGGCAAGTTTAAGGCATTTCTTATTGACTAATGACCCATAGGATTAACACAGCAGGGGTCCCTGGCAGTCCCATTCAGTTTGAATGGGACTGCCAGGGACCCCCGCTGTTAATCTGATGGGCCATTAACCAATGCAGAAATGCTGGGTCTAGTTTAAGGCAAGTTTAAGGCATGTATCCAGCATGTACCTGGGTGTACCTGGGTCTTTTTTGGTGATTGCCACTGGTTTGTGTTAGAATAACCGTGGGCACTACAGTACAAAACTTTAAATCTTTAAAACATGGCATGTTTAGGGTACATGTTACCATTGCAGCAGACACCTGGCTCCCACTTTGTGGATGGCCGATGCCGTTTTTTCCCAAACCAGGTTAATGCAGGCGTCCTCGTGTTCAGACGTCCTCCTATCCAGTGGTCCGCTACCGGATTACCTCAGAGGGTATAGCAGCAGCTTGCTTCCTGGTTCGTGGAGGTCCGGAGTACTCATGGCCTCACTTATAGTGTAAAATAACTCCCACACTGTTGCCTAAGGGGCTTAGTACCCTCAATGTATAATATACTGGACACCTAACAAGCTCCTATTGAACCCCCAAAATAACCACAACATATATATAAGCATATGAGTGTCACAGAGGAGTGCTACTGAGCATGGCATTATATATTTAAAACCAGAGACAGAACATAAAACACAGACAAAGCTCAGTTTTAGCACATCCAGTGAAACTCATACACGGTACAGTGCCTAAATATATATGTATAAATATCTATTAAGTAAAATGGTCTTTTAGTTTGACATTTTTGGCCAAAATTGTTGTAAGCCCCTGAGCCAACTTCACGGCAGACCACAATTCAGGGGTCCCTAACGCTAATATAAATTCTTAGTAACCTGTGTAATAACAGGAAGAATGATTTATAGTAAATCTGTCAATATTAGTTGCAAAGTTCTAAGTCTGATTGAAGCCTTTATTAACTTGTACATTACCAGGAAAAGCACTCTGTATTAGAGTTGTCACAACCATCCTGCAAGCAAACAAGTTCCCCTGTGTGGAAGATGCTAAGGAGTGAGCCCTTAACCATTTAAATGTGGGAGGGGGTGAGCTTCAATTAAGTAGGAGGTTGCCACCCTCCAAACAGCCAAGACTAGCTGAAACACAATTGTAAAATATACTGGACACCTAACAAGCTCCTATTGATGGTTGTGACAACTCTAATACAGAGTGATTTTCCTGGTAATGTACAGGTTAATAAAGGCTTCAATCAGACTTAGAACTTTGCAACTAATATTGACAGATTTACTATAAATCATTCTTCCTGTTATTACACAGGTTACTAAGAATTTATATTAGCGTTAGGGACCCCTGAATTGTGGTCTGCCATGAAGTTGGCTCAGGGGCTTACAACAATTTTGGGCAAAAATGTCAAACTAAAAGACCATTTTACTTAATAGATATTTATACATATATATTTAGGCACTGTACCGTGTCTGATTTTCACTGGATGTGCTAAAACTGAGCTTTGTCTGTGTTTTATGTGCTGTCTCTGGTTTTAAATACCCTCAATGTATGCCAAAAATCTCCAAGGGCCTATGGCGGTGACCGATGAGTCACTAGATCGTGTCACATTAATAGACCAACCAGCACTAACATCAAATACAAATATATTGCAGGCACAATATGAACTAACAGTGATCTTGGAATAATAAAGGCAAGTGCCCAAATACATACAAATCAATCCTACGCATTTCGTAGATCAAGCTTACTTCATCAGGGAATACATTGTACAAGAAAAGAGGTGGCATTTAAACCCTGCATCCACATACAATTTTCTGTGCAAGGGGGCGTGCTCGACCAATCGCAGCCAACAGCAGCAGCTCACAGATACCAGCATAATTAGCAATCAGTGTCAACATATACTGATTTCGGTACCGTGACCAATGATCACTGAAACAATAATGTGGGGTTCAAAATGAAAATAAGGACCCCACGTAGCTTGATCACTGCAGACACTTTCTCCAGTTCCATAGATTTACGCTCTTTCAGCCTAGGCTCCGAAGACTGTCTGATACATCTGTATAAATTGTTTAGAAGATTAAAAAAACCATGATGAGAGGAAAGGGGGAATCTGACTTTAATTAAGTTTGGATCTACACGACTCTGCAGGATGGGGCTTGGTTCACATAGATTGCTGGAGGAATTTGAATGTTTGAGCTTGGTGGATTTAGTATGTTTGGAAGCGTTAATAAACATGGAAGGGGAGAGGGGTTTGGAAAATGTATAATGTTCCTCTGTGAACATTAATTTGCAAGCTTTAGCATTTAATAGTGCTGGTGAACTGTCCGATTGTATTTTGAGTGCTATAGTTGGTTCTGAGTCAAATCAAGCTTCTATTTCTGATACTAATATTAGTAATATATATATATTTCTTCATTGGCCCCTTTTGGAGCACGTTAATCAAACTATGTTAAAGAAAAAATATAGAATCGTGAGTATCTGGAATTGGTTACCCCTCTTTCTGAGTACAGTATAGAGAAATTACTAAATAATCTGAGAAAAACAAAGATGGATGTAAAGATGGGGATGAGGATAAAAAGAAAGTAGTTCCTAAAACTTTGGAAATTAGTAGCAGAGGTTCTGCATATTTCCTTTTGTTTATTTAGATATATAAGTACTAGTTGGGAGGTATTTAAATAATTTAGCAGCCTTCCTTGGTGGAGATATGATGAGGTGTTTAGTGAACGTTTTTGTATTCATAAGGATACAGATGTAGCAAAGGATATTTTTTCTTCTGTGTTAAGGTGGGAAATTCTATGATATTCTGCTTTATCATTGCCATTAAATCTCACGGAAACTCTTTGACATTCTGCATTATAATTCAATATGATGCATTATCAGCAGGAGCAATTAAGTCTGCAACATCTATATGTCATGATTGTCAAAATATATGGATTTATGGTTATCATTGATGACTCCTCAGGGACCTTTGACTTCTTCAATGTTGACAAGTACTGTAGTGTATTTGGCTGTGCAACATCATGTGTACCATATTTGACGTGTCTGTTGAGTTATATTGAAGTTATCATCTCTGACAAATGACAGAGAAGCCCAATGCTACATCCAATATGACAAAAATACACATTAAAATACTTATATATTTTCTTGAAAAAGGGTCATTTAGTTTAACCCTTTGGCCAAAGCATTGTAAGCTTGCGAGCCACGACAAGGCAGACCTTATGTAATACAGATATATTAGTATTTTATCTGGTAGTGTTAGGACTTGCGAACAGGGTCTGCTGACTCCATCGCTTTTTTGAGGCAGTCACACAATTATTCTTCCTCCACGTCACGCCTGCAATCCAGTTCCAATTCACTTCGTTCTATATCCTCATAGATGGTGCTCCACTGCCTTAAACTTAATATGTCTAAAACTGAGCTCCTCATATTTTCCCGTAAATCTGGTCTAATATCCCCCTTTTCCATCACAGCAAATGGTAGTACAATCTATTTTGTTGCTAAAGCATGACATTTGACTCCTTCTCTATTGACATTCACAGCATAGCTAAAAGTAGTCACTTCTTCCTCTGTAATATTGACAAGATCCACCCTTTCATCTGCCAATCTATGCTAAAACTCTAATGCATGCCCTTATCCTCCCACATTTGGATTATTGTACCATACTGCTAACAGGCCACCCTGCCTCACAACTGTGTCTTTTGCAATCTGTCCAAAATTCTGCGGCCAGAAAATTTTAACTTTCTCCCAAAACAGTCTCTACTCATTTCCTCCTTTAATCCCTCTCCTGACTTACCTTAAAATGTAGCTCACCTACAATGCTCTCTTCCTTACCTTTAAGGTTTTCCATTAATCTGCTCCATCCTACCATGCATATCCGCTATGTCCCTACTCATTTTCTGTGCACTATCCATAACTGTCTCCTCACCTCTAGTGCGTTGTCATTCCTTAGACATTTTTGATTCACTGCCGATTACCCTTAGAACTCCCTCACACTACTATAAGTACACACCAAGCACGGTCTCTCCCGACCTTTAAGTCAAACCTTAAAACTCTCCTCCTACAGTAAACGAAGCATTTTAATAGCCCAGACTAATTGATACTTTTCCACACCTACAATTACATCTACCAACCATTATGGTCTAGCACTGCCAACTACTGCACGTATTCCCTCACCTACTGTCTCCTGTAAAGCTCCCAACATTCCACTTAGATTGTAAGCTCGCCGGGGTCGGGATTTCCTTTCCTATTGACTGATTTTGTTTGCAAACACCGTATTATTATTTATTGCACAATATTATATCTTTGTAAAGTGCAGTGTACATTGTGGATGCCATATAGACAAAGATATACATATATACAAGTAGTACTAGATTTTTCAAATCGTTCAACCAGTGATAATGTATGACATTGTTTGCAATTTAATGAGGGTTGGTGTAAATGTTGGCGTAGTTATACATGTCTCCATGAATGTTCCCAGTGTGGTTGTGCCCTTGTGCGGCTCAGTGTTTTCGTAATGAAAAGGTTGTTAAAATTAAATATACAATTGAAGATGTTGCGAGAATGAGCCCCGACAACTGTAGTCTTGACTTGCTTATTTCCTTTACTCTAATAAGGAGATTGCTGACATTATAGGTACACGTAGGTTTTTTTTAGAGTGGTTTTAAGATTAAACGAAATGCAACATCTCTTGAATATCATGTGGGTGTTTTCAAGATCTACATTGGATAAATAAGTCATTTGGATAGAATGGGGAGGGGTCTTTTGTAATGTCTAGTCCAGGGGTGAGCAAACTTTTTATGCCGAGCCCCCCTTTTCATCCATAAAATTTCTCGGGCCCCCCCGCCTGATGTAATCAAAATCACATTAAAAAAAAACCCCTTTATTAAACGGTATACTATACAATATAAATCCAAATGTTTAAATACTTACATATTTCAACAGCTCGCGCTTGCAAAATTAGGCTGCGTCCACGCTGCCGCTGAGAGCGATGACATCACCAACTCTCCAAGCGTGAGCACAGGGTGTCCTGCATAATTTTGCAAGCGTGGATCGGGGCTATTTGTGTGTGTGTTTGTGTGTGTCTGTGTGTGTGTGTATTGACTGCTGCTGAGCGCACATCAAAGTCAATTTTGTTTGTCTCCCCAAGCGCCAAGCTTGGGAGAGCGTACATGCACAAAGGCAATCCTTGGGGGGGGGGGGGGGGCATTCATCCACCTCTTTGCTACCTCCCTTCCCTCTCCCCCCCTTTTTTTTTCTTCCCCTCCATGCTTTTTGTCTTGCTATCCCCATTGTCATCCAAACTCCTACCTACAGTATTATTTATTTTTTCCTGTTTTCAATGTTGTGTTTTCACAGGTTTTTTTACATTATTTCTGTACATTCATAGTATGATTGATATAGTGGCAGCCTACCCTTTCACTTGCAGAGGATCGCAGCGAAGCAGGTTGCCAGCGGAGGAGAGAAGGAACACAGCGCTTTTGCAGGGCAGACACCGAAGGAGGGGCGTTTGACTTCACCGTGCTCAGGCGTGCTCCTCCCTGTACCTCCGAAGCCCCTGTGCATGCGCTCACACACCATCACGTTGCCACCACCTGCACTATCCTGTTCAGCCACCCGCACACATCTTCGGCTGCCCACCCGTGCACATCTTCTTGGCCGCCCCTCGCGCAGAGCGTCTGCCGGCCCGCGCACTCAGTTTTTGTCGCACGCCGCCTGCGCTCCCCTAAATAATCTTGCGCCTCATTGCCCCCCCAGTTTGCGCATCACTGCATTACAACACACTCTCTCAATCAATCAATCACCACATACACACACTCACCACATACACTCAATCAATCACCACACACACACTCACCACATACACATACTCAATCCCCCCCCCACACACACTCAATCCCCCCCCCACACACACACACTCATTCCCCACACACACTCAATCCCCACACACACTCAATCCCCCCCACACACACACACAATCCCCACACACACACACTCAATCCCCCTACACACACAACCCCCCCACACACACACACTCAATCCCCCCCCCCACACACACACACAATCCCCCCACACACACACTCCCCCCCACACATACACTCAAACCCCCCACACACACAATCCCCCCCCACACACACACTCAATCCCCCCCACACACTCAATCCCCCCCCACACACACACTCAACCCCCCCCACACACACACAATCCCCCTCCACACACACACAATCCCCCCCCACACACACAATCCCCCCCACACACACACACACAAACTCAATCCCCACACACACACACAATCCCCCCCCACACACACACAATCCCCCCCCACACACACAAACTCAATCCTCCCCCACACACAAACTCAATCCCCACACACACACACACAAATACACACAAATACACACAAATACACACAAATACACACACACACACACTTTCTCCTGGGGGGGCGACATGCTCCGACCCCCCAACCCCCCATGCTGCAGAAAACTGGTGCGGGAAGCAGACAGGAAAATAAGGAGGGGCTGTCTGTGTGCAATGCACAGACAAGACATGTAATGTAAGACACAGACACATAGAAGCAGCAGCACGGAGCTTCTGGCCGCCCGTGCACAGCACTGCACACCCCCAGGTTTCCCTGCAAGTAGGCCGCGCCCCCCCTACATAATCTTGCGCCCCCCAAGGGGGCGCGCCCCACAGTTTGCGCACCGCTGGTCTAGTCTTAGCATTTAGTCTCATTCATCCCCTATCCATTTCTGAGGGTGGGTCAGTGAATGACAGAGTTGATAAAGATCTTTGTTTAGCTAATAATATACCCCTTTAAATGAAGCTATGGCTTTAGATTTATGTTGCGGTCCAGAGGCTTTTATGGCTAAGGAGATGTAGAATCAGCATTCAGGCTGTTTCATGTGCACCCATCTTGTTTTTATTTATTAGGTTGTGTAATGGGCAATAGGTATAAATAGCAAAAATACATGTATCTACAGACATATACATACTGTATATATACATATATTCTTGAGTACAGTGCTGTATATGACCCCTGTATTATTATTTGCTTAGGTACTGTATGCAATACAATTTTCCAAGATTTAGTAAGGCAAGACATTTTCCTCTTATCAGCAAAGTAAGATTCTGACTTCTGACTCATTACCGGACTGCTTTATTTTGAGCAGCTACAGGAAGAAGCCGAACAGGTGCCTGAGATGAGGAAAAGGCCTTCAGTAGTTGCTATGTAGAACTAAGTTTTGCAAGATAGGAATTAGCATACAGTATTCTGCTTCGACACAAAATGACGTACAGTATGCAGAGACAATATAATCTATGCTTGCTAACAGGACAGACAGAACAGACGAGAGAGAGACATGATATACGGAGAGTCGAGACTGATCTGAGTAATAACTATTTGGTGGTATTTATGAGCGCAAGCATAACTTATTAGTACTCTGCCTTATGTAACAGATTTTATTATTATTATCTTTTTATCATTATTACTGTATACAATAAATCATAGTTATTGTTTTATACTACTCAGCTCTTTTTCATAATTGTACTTACGAGTTTCTTGTGATAAGAATGTAAGACTATTTCTACAGGTATTACATCATAATATTATGCCTCTTATTTGGCGTAACAGTATAATTTTATTGTGAGAAATGATTCTGAGGGAAAACGTGTGACCCCCTTTACAGTTGTATATTTCAAGGCAATATTCTATTGATTTATGCCATACTATGGCATAATGCCAATTTATACATTTTTGCTTCATTTTATGTTTTCATTTTGAGACATTAAGTAGCTTTATTGATTGTTTTGTTCATTTCAAGTCAGGTAATTTAGGTATTGTACATTATCTTGATGATTTCCTTTTTTTAGGCCCTGTAGAAACTACCATGTCAGGATTTTTTTCATGCTATGACTCAAAGGTTTGGTGTGCCAACCATTAGCTAAGGGTAAGTCTGAGAGTCCGGCATATGTTCTTAGCTTCTTAGGAATTTAAAGGCTTTATTGACTTCCACTTCGTAAGATTGCTCAGTTAACAAATAGAAAGGATTGTAACTGGCTGCTCTTGTGCGGGATTTGAGCATATAAATAATAAAGTGCTTATTAAGTGTAGTGTCGTGGAACAGGATTTTACATTTCTCTGTCTCCCTTTGCAGCTCATAGGATTCATGTCTCCGTAGCTTAGCTGCCTGCTATTTTCCCTGTCCTAGCAGCTACAGTGGCGGCCGCCTTTATTCTAGTGCGGCCGTAGCGGCGCAACTCTGATAACCGCGGGCAGATGCAGTATGTTTTTTTTCCCCGGAATATATTGCGGTATTTTAGCGCTCGTAATATTAGCATTTTATTAGCACTGTCTGTAATACTGCAATACCATCTAAAAACTCAGGGGGGCGTTCGCGAGCTGTTGTCTTCAAAGTCTAATACTTTAGCAGTTCAACCTACAGTACGTCAGTACACAGTCTGTGTGTGCGCGCGCAGTAATTGTAAATTTGCATATTTATACATGCATGTGCAGTGCCGTACAGTACTGTATGTCTCATTTGAAAATTGTTGAAACGCATAGGCGTGTACTGTAAAAGTATCACATTTCGGCATATACAGCGCTCTCCCCTCGCTCGCCCCCGCACACACACAGGCTAATTTACTGCACTGCAGTATTTCAACTTCTTATCTTATCTACAGTACAGCGCTCTCCCCTCGCTCGCCCCCGCACACACACAGGATAATTTACTGCACTGCAGTATTTCAACTTCTTATCTTATCTACAGTACAGTACACCTCTGCCACACCATTCATTTGAATGTGTGTCTTTCTGGTTTCAATCACATTCCTGCTTGCTACATTGTACATAGATGATGATTACTGCGCATGCGTCTGTAGCTTCACCACTGCTTGCTTGCGAAGTTCAAGAGTGAGTGACCAAAAAAAAAATATATATTTTTTTCTCCTCATTTTTTATTTTAATTTTCTCCACAAGCCTGCCTAAGCCATCTTGACATTACGATATTTAATCTGTGCTGCAGCTTTTGACTGCGACACTGTGCGTTTGACTGCACATGGTTGATTTGTGTGCTTTTTACTGTATGTACTGTATTTGGGGGGTGTAGGGATCAAATTATTATGATGACCTGCCTTTTGAAAATATGTAATTTCTTTGAACTGCAGTACAGCTAATCCTTCATGCAGCTGTACCCCCCTCCCCCACGCATACACACAAGGCTCGCTCAAGGATTTGCCTCTTATTCACACCTCTACAGAACCATTCCGTTTCTAAAGCTTGTCATTGTGTATTTAATCCGTCCCTAGCCGAGCATCACCTCTCTGCGCCTGCGTGTAATCCTCTTTGGGATGGGAGCTATAGTACATAGCTGATGCTTACTGCGCATGCATCTGTAGCTTCACCACTGCTTGCTTGCGAAGTTCAAGAGTGAGTGAACAAAAAAATATATATATATATATTTTTTTCTCCTCATTTTTTATTTTAATTTTCTCCACAAGCCTGCCTAAGCCATCTTGACATTACGATATTCAATCTGTGCTGCAGCTTTTGACTGCGACATAGTGCGTTTGATTGCACATGGTTGATTTGTGTGCTTTTTACTATATGTACTGTATTTGGGGGTGTAGGGATCAAATTATTATTATGACCTGCCTTTAGAAAATATGTCATTTCTTTGAACTAGAGTACAGCTAATCCTTCATGCAGCTGTACCCTGTACCTCCCTCCCCCACGCACACACACAAGGCTCGCTCAAGGATTTGCCTCTTATCCACACCTCTACAGAGCCATTCGGTTTCTAAAGCTTGTCATTGTGTTTTTAATCCATCCCTAGCCGAGCATCACCTCTCTGCGCCTGCGTGTCTACCATTCATTAATTTTCCTATTGTTGGCTTTGAGTCTCTCTAATCCTCTTTGGGAAGGGAGCAAGCTGATGATTACTGCGCATGACTCACCCATCCACCCCCCCAACCCTTTGAGGCTTTGTTTACGGTAACACTTGCGATAATCCCTTCTCGAATTTAATATGTAAATCTGATTTGCACAGCACTGTGAAATTGAGAGTAAAAAAAACATAATCTGATTCATGTTGTTGATGCAGTAAATTACCACTTTTTGTCATTCTTTCTTTTTCTTTGGTGTAGGTGTGGGGGGGGTGTCAATGATTATGATTATCATGAATGTAAATAAATAAATATTTATTTTATTTTATCAGGAAAAAAATACAAATATACAAATAATCATGAATAATACAAAATGCAGTCTTTATTCAGTTCTTCAGTCAGATGAAAATGTGGATAATCATGAATAATGCACATTGATAATAATATTAATTAATAATATATAATATATAATAATGTATATATAATAATATATTTTTTCCGTCTTTATCTTCTTCCTCATTCTGTGTAGTTCATTGAGAGAGGGGAGGTTTTGTGTACACCATGACTGCACTTTAGATACACTTTACTGTACACAATGTACACATGATACCCCCACTGTGACTACTGTTAAATACTTTGTAACCAGATGGCTAGTGCTGCTCTCTCAGGAAAGAAAACAATTGTGCAGTTACTGTAGGTGCATATTACAGTATGGCATTGTGTACTGTATAGCTACTCCATATTGGACTACAGTATGCAGTTAGTACTGTCAAACTAGTCTACACTTGAACTACTGTATACTGTGACTACTGTTAAATACTTTGTAACCAGATGGCTAGTGCTGCTCTCTCAGGGAAAAAAATCTGTGCCATACTTACCTGTATCATACTGTACTTACAATACTACAGTACAGTACTATACCATACTACCTTCCTGATGCTTGCCCATTACACGCGATCACAATGGGCAACAGAGTCGCAATATAGTCAATATATTTATTGCATCGTTCCACGGTGAGTACATCGTTCCAAAAACTCATTATGTCTTGCGCCAACTCATCCTTCTTGGAGGATTTCACGACTTTTCGGATATGGTCCTTCAGCTGATGCCAGACCATTTAGATAGGATTGAAGTCTGGCGATCTGTCATTGGAGGGAGGGGAAAAAAAAGGACAATTAGCTAAAGAGATACAGTACACAGTAAAAACAGTGGGAAAAAATGAGACACGGTTACCGCACTTACTCTGCTGGCGTCTTCACCCAGTTGATACCGCGCTCAAGAATATGCGCTGTTGACGTGGTGTGCTTCGGATCGTTGTCCTGGTAGAAACGTGACCATCCGGGAACTCACGTGTGATGTATTCCACAATCTCAGGCACAATTTTCTCTTGGAAGAAAGCTTTATTCATGATTCCTATAACAAGAAAAGAAAAGTGCTCAAAAAACTGCACACTAGTACAGTACAATGCATAAGGCAAAAGCGTGTGACATACATTTTACTGTACCTTCAAAGATGACGATGCATCCTGGTCCACGCCTAGAGATGGCACCCCACACATGCATCTTCACTGGGTGTTTTGGCCGCGGCTTCATAGATATGCGACCTTTTTTGTGGAATGCAAAGGTGGCAAATCTCTCCAGCGAAACAGTAGACTCGTCAGTGAAGATACAATGCTGGAAAGTTTCTCCACTGTCGATCCATGCCTGGGCCTGTACCACTCTCTTGATCTTGTTAACGTCCCTTATCATAGGGTACGCTCTGTAATGACAAGGAATAATTTTATAGGTACAGTACAGTTTCTTAAACAACACTTTAACCTCCTGTACTGTCCAGTACTAACCTCACACGTCCATATTTCCATCCAATTCTGCGTCTCCTCTTCTTTATGCTGGTCTCGGATACAGTGAGATTGTGATTTTGCTGCAAAGTGTATTTGACCCTTAAGGCACTCTTCTCATCATTCTCTTCACTTATTTTGTCGACCAGAAGTGTTCTCTCCCTACAGTGTACAGAAAAACAACAATCCGGTAAGTTACAGTGCAGTAGGCCAGAAGTACAGCACATAAGCATTTACAGTAAAAATAGTATAAAAGTATAAAAAAAATAGTATAAAATTAGATATAGCTATACAATGTAGTTCTATTAATATGCAGCAATATAAACAATAATAGGTATACTGTATTATATAGTTATATATAGTATTATATAGTTTTATATAGTTATATAAATAAAAAAAGTTATATAAATATACCGAAATAACTATAACATTTGAAAGATCTATACTATGTAGTTCTATTAATATGCAGCAATATAAACAATAATAGATATACTGTATTATATAGTAATATAGTATTATATAGTTTTATATAGTTATAGTTATATAAATAAAAAAAATTATATAAATATACCGAAGTAACTATAACATTTGATAGATCTATACAATGTAGTTCTATTAATATGCAGCAATATAAACAATAATAGATATACTGTATTATATAGTTATATAGTATTATATAGTTTTATATAGCTATAGTTATATAAATATACTTATGCGTTAGTTACCGTTGGTGTCCTTGTGCGTTATTTGTTTTTTCCGTGTGCATGATAGCACACGGTGGTTGATGGCACAACGAGGCCAGAAGCAGCTAACCAGCGTTGGATATCTGCAATTCGGTGTCCGCTCGTGTACATCTCCTTAATTCTCATGCTGAAATCCTTTGAAATCTTTTTAACAGGCATTGCTGCGAGTAGAAAGAAATACAAACACAAGAATGTATATTCGATGTTTAGTCGATGTGTATTCAATGTGCAGTGAATTCACAAAATGGATGGTGTATTTACACTGGCGACACAGTTTATCATACTGCGGCCAGATCCGCAAGCCGGGAGATTTCCCGGCTTGCTAGTGGCCGCCCCTCGGCGTGCCGCGCGTCATAGACGCGCGGTCACGCGTCTTCGGGAGCGTGCGCCCCCTGCACGCGCGTCCAGGGGCTCCCCGAGGGAGCCCTGGTGTCCCGCGATCGCGGGACAGCGGCAGGGGGTTCCGGGGGACCCGGCGGACCCGGCAGCGGTAGGGAGAGCGCCCCGATCGGAGGGCGCTCTTCCGCTGCTTCGGCGCGCGCCCGTCACTCTCGGGCGCGCGCCAGGCTACTGCTGCGGCACAGAACGGGCAAATGCTCGAATAAACTGTGCCGCAGCAGTATACGTTAATGACTCACATTAGAGTACGCCCACTTTTAACACCTGTACCTCGTTGCCATGCATAAAAGGTTACACACTTTGCATAGCCTCCCACTCGATGATCTGTATCTGAACTTGCCCTTGTCCAGATACTGCATTGTGCCATCTGCTTCCATGGATCAACCCCGATTCTACGGACGCAGGAAACCACTCGCCTCTGCCATGTCTATCACACAGAAAAAGCGAAAGGCAGGAGCCATTCCCAAGCCAATGCCAAAGCTACAGGCTTAGGCTAATAAAGAAAACCTTCTGCTGACCCCAAAGGCTAAGGATTTTAATACACATAAGCCTTATTATGTCAAGAAGAAATACGGTGATGTACACTCGACGCAAAACAAATGGCAGCCAACACATCGGACCCGCAGGCCACTTCCTCGATTACGCTTCGACGACTCTGCCGCCGCTCTCCCGGAAATCTACAGCCCATCTTCTCCACTACTCATCCACGACGCTGCCGCCGCTCTCCCGGAAACCCAAAGCCCATCTTCTCCGCTGCTCTTGGACGACGCTGCCGCTGGTGTCCCTAAAATCCATGGGTCACTTTCTCCATTACGCTTAGACGACTCTGCCGCTTCTCGCCCGGAAATCCACAGGTCACTTTCTCCATCCCTCTTCGACGATGCTGCCGCTTCTCTCCCGGAAATCCACAGGTCGCTTTCTCCATCCCTCTTCGACGACTCTGCCACTTCTCTCCATGGAACCCCCATCTCATCCTCCATAGCACCCATCCACCCAGATGTCCACAGCACGCCATGCACAAGAACCAGCTCGTTAGACCGCATCCTGAATGGGTTAAGTGTGGATATCCCCGGGAACTCTACTGTGCTGGTAAAGATAGATCTGCTTTTAGAGACCATGCTAAATATGGATCAACGGATGCAGAAGATGGATCAACGGATGGAGAAGAGGGATCGACGGATGGAGAAGATAGAGACTGACATAGCGGGGATACATAATTTGCTCGGTGTTCATGCCCCTGTATCCCCGACGCCAGTGCAGGAGGGTGGCATGGATGTGATGAATGGGAGCTTCGACCACCTTCCAACACCAAGCGCACCCCCTCCACCAGAAGAATTTGTGTACATGTATGCAGTTGAGTAGGAGGATAACATGACAACCCCGTCAAGACCACGCCAGGAGACAACACGGCGACCAAGACAGGAGGAAAGCTTCCTCCCAGACAACCTACCCTTGCCCGCCGCCACAAGCATACCCGCTCACAGAAGAACACCCGCTTCCAGAACCCAACCTACATACGCTTGCATCGATACGGTGCCCGACATCATCCTGCGCGAGCTGCCACCGGCACTCAGGGAGAAGTATAGGGGGATGAGTGCTGGTTTACCTCAGAAGTATGGCATGTTAATTTTTAAGCACCACGTGTCCTACTTGGTGTACTGCGGGTGGGCCAACAATGTAAACTACAAAGGAAATCGCGAAAAAAGTGCGCTTCCTGAAAAGTTAAGGAGGACTATTGTGGAGGAATTGCGGCGCTATTTTTCAATTACAGATCCTTTAATGAAAATCGTTCGAGACTCCATCAATGGCATTTTGCGCCATACAAGGCATTGGCTCTGGAAGGACAATCTGGTGGGGATCGAATTTGCGTGACTGTTCAACTACTGTTTATTTTTTGTAAATGTTTTTGTAAATGTTTTGACTTTCTGTACTTTAATAAAGGAGATGTTGCGTGTTTTAACTTGTATTAATAAAGAAATGTTTTTACTTACTGCACACAAGACCTGCACAATTTCTGTCCCCGAGGGCCGCAAACAGGCCCGGTTTTCAAGGTTATCCTTAAAACCGGGCCTGTTTGCGGCCCTCGATGACTGGAGTTGTGCAGGCTTGACTGACTGTTCTGTACACCTTCCTACTGTAAATGTTTTGACTTTCTGTACTTTAATAATGGAGATGTGGTGTTTTTAAAATTTTATGAATAAAGAATTTTTTTTTATAACACCATAATGTTGTGCTGTACATGTTACTCTAATAAAGGAGATGTTGCGTGTTTTAACTTGTATTAATAAAGAAATGTTTTTACTTACTGTACACAAGACCTGCACAATTCCAGTCCCCGAGGGCCGCAAACAGGCCCGGTTTTCAAGGTTATCATTAAAACCGGGCCTGTTTGCGGCCCTTGAGGACTGGAGTTGTGCAGGCCTGACTGACTTTTCTGTACACCATCCTACTGTACTGTAAATGTTTTGACTTTCTGTACATAAATGTTTTCACTAGCAGTAAACCATACACCTGTTAATGTTTTGAATTGCTGTACACTTTCAATGTTTTTAAATTGTACAGTTTTTATAAATAAATGTTTTTGTACTTACTCCACCAATAAAAGAAAATGTTGATTTGTTTTAAATTGTTCAATTGTCTCCTTTTATACTATATAATACTGTAACAAAATACAGTGTTTCTAGAACATACTGTACAGTCCTGTCCAGGCATACTGTACAGTATACTGTAGGCATACTCAGCACTGTACAGTACTGTACATCACAAGAGTATTAAAACAATACATGCTGTACGGGTATAGAATACACATATGTACTGGAATACATGTAGAATAAATGCATACTTTTTATTTTTCGGGTTTATTAAACAGTATATAAAAAAATGTATTGTATACGGTCTGAAAACAACAGCATACTGTTTCAGGTATTCTATCCTAATCAATAACAACGGCGACTAAACTGAAGACTCCGGTACGTGTTTTTTTTTAATCAGATTCAGCAATGTGCAGGCATTGTAATACAAAGCGATATTATCCATCAAAATCCCTCCATTTGCCATTTTCCGCATAAGATGACAAAGTTTTATTTTCTGAGGAAAAAAAAGTAAACGTTTTACTGTAATGGTACAGTCAGTCCCCTAAAGAAGTTCCCACAGTCAGTCCCACCAATAATTTTCTCGGGGGCGTCTCCTGTTCACATGCGCATGTGCCTACTGTAGATGTGATGACATGCATATGCATTTCAAGAAGGTTCCAATGTACATGCGCCTAGCTTTCCACCAATTGTGCAATATCTACTGTAGAAGCTGCTCAGCCAAAAATATTGCTTACAGGAGACTCGCTTGACTGTGCATTGATATTTAAAAAACAGAATAAAATACGGCAACATTACTCACCATAGACTTTGCCAATCAGCTGGCGGCGAGCCACTGCCAGTTCCGTATTCTTGATCATACACATAGTTGACAGGTGACAGCGGGACTACTACATCTGTTGTCAGCTGATCAGGTTAGAAATCGCTTAGGTACATGCAAGCTTGCTCGAATCTGTACGCGAAATCCAGCTCAGGCTGCAGGTATCCGGGCACCAGGTTTTCACAGACGGTCGGACCGTTATTGGAAGCCAGTGCTGGCGCATTGCTTGCCTGCGACTGACGTTTCTTAGTTGGTTTTAACATGACCTTTCACCTTTTTATGTCTCCATGATCATAGATACGGGAAAAACCCGGTGATACACACCAATACCCTCCAATAACATCGGGATCAATACGAAAAAAACATGGATCGCTACATAACTTTTTCCTTATTGCACGCTTCCACACACGAGCATCTGGCGAAAATGTGTAAAAGTCATAGTTTTCGATAAAATACTGATAAATTTGAACAACTGTTGCCTTCTTATCATCTGTTGCATTAATCGCGGCCCATATTAAATAAGCGTACGTTCTGTCGGGTTTTTGGAACACGGACTGCAGCGGTGCACTCATCTCGGAACTCTCAGGACAATAGAACACTGCGCATTTAGTTTTTAATATGAAAAGCCTAAATTGATACATTATTGTAACTTCTTCAGTACCAAGGTCAATTTACAATAGACCACTGTGGTATTTTTTTAAACACCTGCAAGTCGACACATTACTGAAGTGCATGAGCATTACAATTCATGAATATCTGCCATCTGGCGGATACGCGAAGAATTGCAACCAATTAAATCCGAACCATTATCAATAAACACATCAACTGCGCATCAACCGCGGGTGTGAATGCAACAAGAATGTGGTATGTGGAATGTGGTATGAATGCGGTCCGAAAAATTCGGAGATGTTGGAGAATAAAAGGGGTCGCGGCTGTAGCTGCATGTGAAAAGGTAACATTATTGTTACATGTTGTTTACACAGCCCTAGTCAGTGTTGGTTGCCTGCAATCTCCTATTCTCCTAGCTGAGAGTGGGCTATTCCTACCCCCCTGTCCTTGCTGACACTTCACTTCTACTGTGACCCTTGCCCCTCACTTCCTTTTCACCCTGGACTCTGAGTGAGTACCTGCCTGCTACACTGGCGACACACTTTATTCGAGCTCGGCTAGTCCCACGAATTCGGGTATACCCGGGTGTATTGAGGTTTGTGACTGTTTTCTGCCCGAGTGCATTGAGGTATTTTAGAGGCAGGGATTGAAGCATTTTATTCCCACTGGCTGCAATACTGCACAGTATATATATATATACTGCATTACAATTCATGAATTTATGCCATCTGGTAGACACGCGAAGCATTGCAGCCTATTAAATCCTAATCATTATCATTTAACAGATCAGCCGCCCGTCAGCCAGGCATGAACCCAGGCTGGGAAGGCAAACGCAACGGGGCTTGTCAGAGGTGAGGAGCGGCGCATTCCAGGTATCTGCCAGGTACATACTGGGTATTTGCTCGAATAAAGTGTGTCGGTGCAGTATTTGCCCCAGCAAGGCCTTTCTGTTTTTATACTGCCTTATCTTGATACATTGCACTTCAGAGAGAGAAGCACTCTCTACCCACACTACATCTGCAAGTATCTTTCTTCCTGTGATTTTCCCTCAATAAAACAAAGAAAGACAAAATGACTTGTTGTGCTTTGGAAGAGGGAAGGCATGAGTTAAGCTAACTGGAATTATTCATACATCATTCGTGACCCTGGATCCAGGAAAGTAAAAACAGAGACCGTGTTTTGGGGAAATCAGCACAGTAGCTGCAGTGACACAGCTTCTGGAAACAGGTACTGGACTAGCAAACTGCTTACACTGCTACACAGAGTCATCTACCTCTACACAGCAAATAAACAGCAGTCTCTCACCACCACAGTACAAGCATACTGCTCCACATTGCTACACAGAGCCATCAGCCTCTATACAGCAAACTACTACGGCTTTATGCAAAGACAAGCAAGCAGATTTACACACACACAGGAGCTGCTACTCAGTCTTATGCTAGACACAGAGCAGTCTCTGCAGACTGACATGCAGCAGCCTTACAAACAAGCACAGCACAAGCTTATGCCCCACACTGCTGTTCAGAGCAGCCTCTACAGCAGAAACAAGTGACAGCTTCATGCTAAGGAAAGTGTTACATTGCACAGCTTTACAAAGCAGCAGCTTTTTGGAAAACAAGCAGCAGTTTTAAACAGCAAACCCCAAAAAGCAAACAACTTTGCACACAAGGCAGCAGCATTGCAGACAGACAGTTCATAGCAAACAGAACTTTGATTGCCTTCTCTGTTTTTGAGTCCACCCTCTGCACAGTTTCTCAGTGAGGAATTATCATCTCACCTTACCCTGCGCACGCTCCCACGGCTAGCGCCACCAAGGGCCATGCCACCGGACACCGCCAGGACACGGGTCAGAGCCACCAGACACCTGTAAGTACAGCTACTCCTACGCTTACCGCTGCAGGACACTTACCGGCACTATCTGAGACATCCATCGCTGATGCAGGTAAACAGATCGCACGCCACACGCATTGGATAAAGGCCTACACACACCTACAGCATGGCAGAACTCAGATCCTCACTAAACACCACGCAGGAGAGTGACCACTCAGACACAGAAACCGCTGCGCAACTGCAACAGGCGCAGGAAGACGCAAGGCCTAAACGGACAGTTACACTGACACAAAAGGCCCGCAAAAAATATGAGACTGACATTGAAGCGCACCGCGCTAAATTAGAGAAGGCCTGGGAAACAACCACACTTGGAATACGCAATGTCGCCGGCGCTGGCAATTCCGTACAACAGCTCGAGCAGGCAATAACTCAATTAAAGATAGATCAATCATGCTACCAAGAGCTGTAAGAGGTATACGTCACTTACTTGGCCAGGGCTAACACCGGCGAAAGCCTGTAAGAAAGGGACTTACAGCATAATATTGACTTGACACATGACAGCCGCGTGCGAACCGCCATCACGGACGCCCAAAGCGAGAGAAAAGAGCTTCTCCTGGAGACCGCATCGCAGCACTCCAGCACATCCAGACACTCGTCAAGGTCATCAAGATTAGCGCAATCTCACGTGTCTAGCGCAAGCGCAAACGCCACCAAGGCGCGATCTACCGCAGAGGACGCACGTGCCAGGGCAGCGTACACTCAGAAAGAGGCAGCCATGAAACTAGAAAGGGCCCGCATAGAAGAGGAGGAGCAGGCAGCCACTGCCACCGCTGCCGCTACTGCCGCTGCAGCCACTGCCACCGCTGCACGGAAATAGACAGAGGTGGACGTTAACCTAGAGGCCCTAAATCAAGAAAGGGAAGGGCCCTAAATCAAGAAAGGGAAGCTGCTGCCGCCATAGCCCAAGCCGAAGTCTTAGAAGCAGCCGCGCAATGGGATGGCGGGGAGCAACCGTACAGACGGATAGCCTCAGAGGATCCAGCCCAATGCACTGAAGACTACGTAAGGAGCCTCTTCAGTGTAAACACCAGCGCACCATCTCAATACGAAGGGAGTTACTTCACAGACACCGAAGACTTGCTAGGTTCACGTGGAGAAGACGCCCTTCCTTTAAGGGTACACGCTACCTGGGATAGCCACAACCGCAACAGTGACCCACACGCCAGCGCGCAAACGGATGCACTGCAACAGGCTCGCAATCCAGGTACACCCACACGGGAAAACACAGCCCCTCACACCGACCAGCAGTCATCACGCGTCCACACCAAGGAAGAGGCAACCGCAAGGACCCTCCCAGCAACTACCTCAGAACGCAACCAACATGTCGATGCCTCAGGCCTGACAGACATGGCCAAGTACATGATCCGACGTGGCAAACAGGACTCTCCAACTTTGACGACCGTCCTGAGAACTACCGGTTGTGGAAGTTCATGTTCAAGGACGCAATCAAGAGCCTGGGTTTCTCAGCAAGGGAAGAGCTCAACCTGCTATCCAAAGGGCTGGGAAACGAATCCAGGAAGCACGCGAAGAAACTTCGGATGGTAAACGCGAACCACCCCCACGTAGGTCTCGACCTAGCATGGGAAAGGCTAGAAGAGTGCTACGGTAGCCCCGAAGCAGTCGAAGATTCACTCTTCAAGAGAGTCAAAAGCTTTCCCAGGATCACAGCTAAAGACTACTCGAAGTTACGAGAGCAAGAGCTGGAGTTTGCAAGGAAAGACCATTCCTTAACAGGTCTCAACGTCCTAGACTCAGCTCGCGGAGTGAGACCCATCTTGGAGAAGCTCCCCTACAACCTCCAAGAAAGATGGATTTCACAAGGCTCCAAATACAAAAGGGAGAAGCAAGTCGCCTTCCCTCCCTTCTCATTCTTCTTGAGCTTTATCCGCAAAGCGGCAAGGACAAGGAATGGTCCCAGTTTCATCTTGGGTGCGCAAACAACACTCAGTGCAAGCAGCCTGAGGAATGAGAGACCAGTGGCGAGATACAGTAACACTCAAACACCCATCTCGGTCCACAGGACGGACGTGTCTCCCACGACTCAAACTACTCCCGATCAGTCGGTCGCCGGATTCAAGAAACCAAGGGACCCAAACAGGGAATGTACCATACACAAGAAGCCACACCCACTTAACAGATGCTTTGGGTTCAGGATGAAGTCCCTAGAGGAACCCAAGAAGTTACTCTGAGAATTCGGAGTCTGCTTCAGGTGCTGCGACTCCACGACTCACCTAGCCAAGGACTGTAAAGAGGCCATCAAATGTGTAGTGTGCAAAAGTGACAAGCACGTAACATCTCTACATCCAGAGGCGCTGACACTCCACCAACTCAACAACCCATCCGCCGTAGCGGAGCATGGCAGGGAGGAAGAAGAAGGAGAGCCAACATCTGTCACGTCTCAGTGCACCGAGGTTTGCGGAAAAGGAAGTGACAAAATCTCCTGCTCCAAAATATGCCTTGTCACAGTGCACCCCCAGGGACAACCTGAGAGGGCTATCCGGATGTATGCCATCCTCGACGATCAAAGTAACAGGTCATTGACAAAGACGGAATTCTTCAACTTATTCAACTCACAAGACAATGCCTCACCCTCAGAACCTGTGCAGGGTCAACTGAGACAACAGGGAGAAGAGCAAGCAGCTACGTCATACGTTCATTGGATAACAGCATGAAGATAGCTCTCCCCACCCTCATCGAGTGCAACTACATGGCTGCAAACAGGGACGAGATTCCCACACCAGACGTGGCACGCCATCACCCGCACCTCAGAGGAATAGCCAACTACATCCCGCCGGTAGAACAACGCACCAAGATCTTGCTGCTGCTCGGTAGGGACATCTTGAGGGTGCACAAAGTCCGTAAACAGCGTAACGGACCACACAACGCACCATTCGCCCAAATATTTGACCTAGGATGGTTGATAGATGGCAACATGTGCACTGATAAAGGACACGAACAAGACTATGTCAACGCCCGCAGAACTGATAACAGAATGCGGACACACATCTCTCTCCGAACCGTGTCTTGGCCATCTCCAAGTGACAGGAAGTCCAAGTGAAGAGAAGAGACAAGGCCATACTCCCGAGACCAACAAAAACATCTTCGCATCAGAGGTATTTGACAATGGCCTAAGATGCTTAGTAGTCCAGACAACTAAGGATGATAAGGCGATTCCACCGAAGGAAGAAAGTAACCTCCTGAAGGTGACCGACATAGGGATCTCCCAAAAGAAAATAAACAATCAGACGGTCCTCCTGCGAGCAATGGCACAGCTAAGACGTAAAGCCATTTCTATCCACAGAATACCATGTGGCAAAGCAGCCAGCCGCCACGGCTGGTACAGCTTCAAAAGATTGCACCCCACAGGTGAAGCCACAGGGGCAAAAAGACTGTCCTCTCACACGTCTAAAAAGAGACAGTTGCAGAGACATTTCATAAAGGGATTTACTAGGGCAAAAGAGACTGTTCTTCGTCACGTCCAGGGAGAAAATAACCTCCTGACGGAAGTTAACAAAGAGACACAAAAGCGTTTCACCAAACTACGTGGAGATGTTCTCGTGCAAGGGGAATGCACTGATAACTTACGGTGCACAGTGTTCCAGACAACAAGGGACGACGACAAGCAAACACCATCAAGGGAAGATAGAGGACTCCCGAGGTTAACAGTCAAGGAGCTCTCCAAAGATGGACCGGGCAGTTGGGTGACTCTGCTACCACTCCGTTCACCAAAAAGACGCCTCCCAAACAGCAAAGAACATGCCATCTCTTGGCTCACTTCGCTCCGCTGCGACTTACAAAGGAAACCTGAGACCAAACATAACTTTGTGGCCTTCATCCAGAAGACATTCCTTAGCGGCCACGCAAAGCCCGCACCTCCACTGAAGGAAGGTGAAGAATGATGGTACCTCCAATCATCTGGAGTCTACCACCCTCAGGAACCCAATCAAATCCGGGTAGTGTTCAGCTCCAGCGCTCAGCACCAGGGGGTCTCCCTGAACGACGCCCTCTTCACTGGACCAGACTTGAGAACCAGTCTTCCAGGAGTGTTGATCCTCTTCCGCAAGGAGCCAAAGGCCATCTCCTTCTGCCAAACGCCAGGTGATAGAGCGACAAGCTACCACGACTGGCTTTACCTATAAGGGGATGCACTCTGTAGGTGAAACTACAGAGACAAAAGGACTGTTCTTCCATAAGTTTGAAAAGAAACAGGACCAGAGACTTTTGCAAAAGACATTGTGGTGCACCCAGCTAACCTGAAGCGGTGCATCCGCTTGGCATCCTTTGCCGAAGAACCTTGGCCAAGGAACTTTGAAGCCAGTGATACTGGCCGGTATCACATCGTTGTGTGGACATGGACTTTCGCATTGTTTTGTGAATACGATGTTATGTATTGTCATTATGCATTGCACATATGTTCCACATTTTTTATTATATAGTGGTAACTCCAGATACCAGATGGGGAGTGTCGTGGAACAGGATTTTACATTTCTCTGTCTCCCTTTGCAGCTCATAGGATTCATGTCTCCCTAGCTTAGCTGCCTGCTATTTTCCCTGTCCCAGCAGCTAGCTGCATGTGAAAAGGCAACATTATTATTACATGTTGTTTACACAGCCCTAGTCAGTGTTGGTTGCCTGCAATCTCCTATTCTCCTAGCTGAGAGTGGGTTATTCCTACCCCCCTGTCCTTGCTGACAGTTAGTATAGTCTCACTTCACTTCTAGTGTGACCCTTGCCCCTCACTTCCTTTTTACCCTGGACTCTGAGTGAGTACCTGCCTGCTATTTGCCCCAGCAAGGCCTTACTGTTTTTTTACTGCCTTATCTTGATACACTGCACTTCAAAGAGAGAAGCACTCTCTACCCACACTACATCTGCAAGTACCTTTCTTCCTGTGATTTTCCCTCAATAAAACTACGAAAGACAAAAGGACTTGTTGTGCTTTGGAAGAGGGAAGGCATGAGTTAAGCTAACTGGAATTATTCATACATCATTCGTGACCCTGGTTCCAGGAAATGTAGCCCTGTTTCCCCCCCTTCTCTGGGAGAATCTACAATCTATGCAATTTGTGTGGTGCACTACCTTTAGGGAGCAGGAGATCTTGAGCAGTCTGCGTTGTTGTTGAGACCAGGATAGGCTTTTAGGTTCTATTATGGTAGTTCTTCTCGGTCACTCAGTGCCTCCAGCTTTAGTGTGATCCATGGTGCTCCAGGTATCAGCCCCTGCCACGGCATCCTTCTCCCCCCCTGTCCAATGACTGACACTCAGACAGGGGAATATAGTAGAACCAAGCTCCTTTATTAACAGCATGGTATACAGCCACTGCAACTCTTCCTACAGTGCTGTACAGTCTTTGAAGTCCCAGACATCTAGAGAGTGCCTACCCCAATAGTAGGGGCAATGATTCTTGGTGTTCCTCAGGCCTGCGCCTGGGGTGGGCCAGCTCATCCTCGCAATGGGAGAGACTGACAGCCTATGCTCTCTCCTTTCTCTCCAGAGCAAGACTGAATACTAAATTTGGATACTCCCTTGATTAGGGTTCAGAGGGGGCAGGCTCAGGTTCTAGACTTCTACTGATAGGCTTACTCAGGCCATGAGTCACCACCTCACCTCTGTCCATCACAGAGGAGCCTGCAGGGGGGTAAAAAGTCCACTTATTAAACTGTTAATGCCCTGAACTTATTAGGGACTTACATAGCAGGGGGAAAGACAGGCAAAATAGACTTACATATGAGACCACAAGTATTCTAAAGCTTGCCTTAAACTAGCCCGGTTACATTCTGGGTATGTGCTGGGTGTAACCTGGCTAGTTTAAAGGCAAGATTAAGGCATTTCTGCATTGACTAATGACCCATAGGATTAACACAGCAGGGGTCCCTGGCAGTCCCATTCAGTTTGAATGGGACTGCCAGGGACCCCGCTGTTAATCTGATGGTCCATTAATCAATGCAGAAATGCTGGGTCTAGTTTAAGGCAAGTTTAAGGCATGTATCCAGCATGTACCTGGATGTACCTGGGTCTTTTTGACGATTGCCACTGGTTTGTGTTAGAATATCCGTGGGCAGTACAGTACCATGTTACACTAGTAATAGTGATAGTGAATTAAACAACTCAATAGCACAGTATATATCCCCAAATATGTGAACATTGTGTGAAATAATGTAGAGCAGCTCATTAACCCTTTAAGAACTGTTCCTTACTCCAAATTGATGCAATTTATTTCAAATAAGGGGAGCGCGGATGTTCACATGAATAATATGTACAAACAAATAAAAAATGTACAATAGTGGAGCCAATATGGGGGAATTCAAAAGTGTTATAAACAGGGTAAGTGTTACACTCACAAATTCCTTCTATATAGATGGCATGTCAGAGACCCAGTATCTCTCTGACTGGAGCAAGGTGTAATGCAACTTCATGGGTAGCCAGAAATGAAGCCAATTTCTCCAGTATTCCTAACAAAAAGGGGGAGACTCCCAATAGTATTGTATATCAATACTTATAATGTCGAATCACATAACAGGTAAAAAGTGTGCACTCACATTATGCACAAAGGAAATGCGCATATTAATGTATGAAGATACCCTGGTCTCTGAGGCGGTTCGAGTCATTTCTGTGCTTCTTCCTGGTTCCTGTGTCACTTCCGGTGGCTTCAGCTGTGTGGGTAAAAGAAGCTGGACAGGGTATCTCCGGTTGCCAGCAATCCAGGTCTTCAAATCTCAGTGCGCAAACAATTCTGCACGTTTCACTACTGCTTCTTCTGGAATCTATCTACCATCTATCTCTTCTCTCTATTTATAGAGGGACATTATCCCTTAAAGTGACGTCACATCCTTTTGAACATATTTGACCTTTCACATGGTACAGCAACCAATGGGATTGTCTTCAATCCTATTGGCTGTAATACCGTGTGATATAGCCATGTGGTTTTATGGATGTGACATCCTCCCTTGGAGATAATGTCACATCTTTAAAAAAAGAGACTTTGCCCAGAGACTGGGGTGGAAAGGTTCACACCCCCTGGGAATATATGTTGGGGACCCTCCCCTTTATCATTAGGTTCTGGGGAGATCATGAGTCCAGGTGCCTGACTCCTGGTGAGTCCTGTCCTGCCCAGGGAAGGGATAATTCCCCTTGGCTGGGATATTTCAGATTGAAGCCCAATTTAGCTGCTACTCAGAAGAGGGTGGGGATATAGTCACCTCAGGCATTTGGTTCCTGCCAAAGCCCTTTGCCCTTGGAATAGGGTGAGGATTGATTACCCCAGGCCTGGTTCTGAGGAACTGTGCATCTGCCCAAGTGAGTGGGTTGGTGAGGTGACAACAAGGTACATCATCTTTATGTACTTCACTGCTTTGCTGATTCAAATAAGGCTCCAATAAACCCCAGTTACAACATTCCTGGATTCTGGATTTTGTTATTGATTGGAAGTTCCTGCAAGGGGTGAACCCCTGCCTCTGGCAGTGCCCTTGTAGGTGGAGGTGTTGCACCAAACACAAAGAGAATCCTGTATCCCAAGCTCCCTACTACATCTGTGGAGACTCAGCCTCCTGGGAACCAACAGGTGAGCACCACAGCACCAATAACACCTATGCACCTGCAAATATCCCTTAGGGGGGAGGGGGTTTGGGGTGTTACATACATTTATTGGGTTTTATTTTTCTTAATTATTAACCCTTAGCAGGATTCTTATTATTCAGAAAAAAGTATTGTGTGAAGGTGAGCAATTAATCCAAAGGCATTGGGGGTTGGGCGTTGTAGAAGAAAACTGGATATCAATTTTTCAGATGTTGTTACTAAAATAGGGAAGTTCATCAATTTGGCATGTTGATTATGATGGGGATTGTTCTGGACATTAAAGTTTTGAGGTGCATTTACCTGAGTTAGGTATTGATTTGTTTAATTTAGGCTTGCAAGATGGAATTGAATGGGTATTGGCAAAAAGGGGATGTTGAGAATAATTTCAGGTTTGAAATAATTTTGTTTTGGCAAATTTCTGTAGGCTTGTTATGTATAATGTGGGTGGATGAGACCTGAATTATATAACAGGTGGGTACCATTTACAGTAAACTGGGTAAGTAATATGGCAAGCTTTATTGCTACTGATTAGTGATTCTATGTGGAATATTTACATTTTTGCCAGGTGAGTCTTGAACCCTGATCTTGGTCTGGATTTCTGCTTGTCTTCCCCCAGGACAGTTGCTTGTGTGCTGCTGTTTCTGCAGACATCTTTCTGAGGATGCCGATACCTCATAACCAGCACCAGCAGCCATGCCTTTATAAACCTCCCTCTTCCTGTTCCTGGTTGCTTGATTATTGAGATTTACTCCAGTAATCTATGTTGCGGTCTCAATTGCTTTCTCTCTGTGTACCAGACCCTGTTCAATCGCTAACTATGATTTCTCTTCTCCTATTCTTGACCCATCCTGTCTCCTGACCACCGCTGCATGCCTGCTGCCTGCATTTCACCATTGCCTGTCCTCTGGCCACCATTACATGCCTTTTGCCTGCCTCTGACCACTGCTACCTGCCTGCTAGTCCATTTTCAGCAATTGGACTATAGCGCTGCAGTCGCTTCCCATTACATTATGTTACACCTGTTTGTGTTTATGTAACCCCCCTCTACCCCCCCAAAAAAACACATTACTCAATTAACATAACTACTAATATTGTTACTCTTTCCAAACTGACTTCATAGAAAAGTTGGGACCATTATCTGCTTGTTTGGGGGGAGGGTGGACATGTAAACCTAGGTAGATTTTTTGTTTAACAAAGATGTATGTCCACTTCAACAAAAGTGGGACAAATTACCATAGATTTCCTCCCATTCATACTACCTACTGTACCACTAAAGAAGTATTTCTTTAATCTTCTCCTATGTGGATGCCCTGTGACTGGATTTTAGTTTAGTCCTATGAGCTTGAGTTGAATTAGGGAATATTGTATTTGGCCCACAAACAAAGGCATTCTTTTTTCCCTATGTGCATAATGTTACATAAACCCCCAATGTAGCAATTGTAAATTTGAATATAATGCAATGCTTGAATACCATTGAATAATGTGGCCAGCAGTCTTCACAAAGCTTGTTGTCATTTACATTTTTCAGAAGCATAATCTTATTCGTTCCAACTGGAGATGGACGAACCAGTCCAAATAAGTTTCCCTGGATTTGCCATTACCAATCCGTTCCGCCGTGTAAAATCCATTGACGGATTGTTACAGTTTCAATCTGCGCAGATTAATTCAAAACTGCCATTGGATATGATCCGCTGGCAGATTGTAACATTCCATCTGCTGATTCTGCAATCCACTGACTGATTTAAGAATCCAATCCATCAGCACATTGCAGAATACACAGATGGATTGTCGGTGTTAAAAAAAGAAAATCTGCAAAAGGCAAATTGCCATTTTTGAGACTGATCCACTGAAATCCACGGACAGAGGAACCAGCGGATCCGTGGTGGATCCAAATCCGTCAAAATAATTTGCCCATCTCTAGTCACAACATGCAAATGCATTGTCTGTTTCCACAAGTGTGTCATCAATCCTGTTCAATGGGTCTGAAAGTTGGGAGCACGATGAGCAGAGATAGGGGTCTACTGAGCTGCCTGAATAGCCCACCTTGGAACAAACAGAGACAGCATCTACCCCTGTACAACTCACGGCAGCTTCTTGTGTTCACTTGGTGACTCAACCTATGGAGAAAGAAGAGGAAAGGTTTATCTAGAAGCAAACATTATATCACAGCAAATGCATGGAATTGAAAAGAGCTGTTATGGCAGATTAGAAAAGCATTCAAAGTAAACTCCAGGACACAGGGTACTATGAAAAAGCTGCCGGAATACCAGACGAAACCGACCACAAATACAGAGAAAATTGTTGCAATATTAAAAGAAATGTGCAGCATTTTAAAACCGGGAAGAACAGTGACTTTAACAGATCCATAAGGGAAGTATCACACACACATCAGAAAAACAGCATGGAGTAGGGTGGAAAATACCATACCAGAGATTCCAGGCAAACATCAAGGGTGCCACCATCGAGTGCTGTGCCCCCAACTGCTTTAGCTGCGACATCAACAGGCCAGAAAATAGAGTCTCAAAGGGGTCGTCACTATTTTTTTCTACTAGTGAGATTTAATAAATGTTCCCCTCAAAATGTTGTATTGGTATAATGTTTAGCCAAATCCATCCACATTCAGTTAATTAATATAATTAGCTTAATAATTAGAAGAAAGGATGCTGGACAAATCATTCCGAAAATTCTAACTAAATTATGTGTTCATGAATATGAACATTATGTGTATATGAAAATCACCACCATAACCTGTTTAATATGAATTTGTCCCTTCCCATTGTGGACAAATCTATCTGTACATTGACCGATATGTTATGCATTAAAACTAATGTTCACATTTTCCTTTTTTACCTTACAAACAGAACTAGCAAGACCTTTTCTACATATGAATACACATGGTATGCAACATGTGTATTACGTTGAAAGATGTATTGTGAAAAATCTTCTTCTCTATTCTACCATCTGCAATATAGCAAATGTCAATATACATATATGCCCCGATTCTTAACACTTTTTCATTTGGGATTAATGAACACCTGCAGAAGGTTAAAGACTTATGACAGTTGTACTATTTAACAAATGTTTTTGAATGTGTCACGTGACGACGGGGAGGTGAATGGCTGCTTAGTACCTGAGCTCCATTCCCACCGGCACTAGTTATATCAATAACTACAGCAAAATCGCGACAACAGCAATACAACCATCAGTAAAGAATCTCTAAACATACCAGGATGGCTTCTAACAAAACAGTTCGAAGAAAAACCCAGACAGTCTCTACTTATTTCAAAAAAGGAGAGACAGCACAGGGAGACAGGCCTGAATCCTCTGCACAACCCACCATGACAGACCATGAGGGAGAAAATACAAGTGCTGCATCGGACGACATGGATATAATGAGGCGCAAGGATATGAAAGCTTTCTGCGCTGAAATGAAGCAATTTTTTACAACAGAACTTTGGGCTCTTAGGAAAGATATGGATGCCATAGGTGAGCGAACAAACTCCCTAGAGGTTAAGTCTGATGAGACCGTTACTGCACTGGCACAAACCCAGAAACAAGTAACTAAGCTGGGGGACCAGGTCAGATTCCTAGAGGAAAAGATTGAGGACTCTGAAAACAGGGACAGAAGAAGTAATATCCGTCTAAGGGGGGTCCCTGAGACTGTCACCGACCCAGAGGATTTTGCCACCAAGTGGCTAGAACAACTCTTCCCTGACAAGACGGACCGTGAGCTCCTGTTAGACAGATGTCATCGCGCCCTGAGAGGAAGACCTCAGGCAGGGGACCCCCCAAGAGACATTGTTATCAGGTTTCACCATTACCGCACAAAAGAGGAGGTATGCAAGATATCATGGGACACTAAACATATGGAGTTTGATAAAGTGAGATTCCAGGTGTTCCAAGACCTGTCCAGCGAAATAGAGAAAGTACAGCGCACCACGATCCAAAGAAGAAGCAGGTCTGGCAAAAATCTATCTTTATTAGAAAGTCATAAAAACAAGGGATGCAGCCCTTCTACGTGTTTCGTGCCTAGCACTTTATCAAGAAGTGCTTTCACACGATATACAGAACAGTTAAATACCAATGGCTGCCAAATCTCGCGATACCTGTGACGTCACAGCTCAACACCGGCCAATGAAAAAATTCCTCCACAGCGCATGCGCCCCATGGCTAGGTGTAGGGGAGTGACTAGCCATATGTCAGTCCTCACATCAACTATTGGGCAACGCCCATAATGGAGTACCCTAAGAAGAGGGATGGACACTGGCATTGGCTGCATAAACCCCTGTCCTGCCTGCACGCGCATGCGCGGGGGTATAGCAGTACAAATGAATACCAATACATACCAAATCTCGCGATATTTCGCGATCTCACTTAACTCCTACCAATAAAAACATATTACCACAGCGAATGCGCCCCACGGTCAGGCATAGGGGAGTGACTATCCGTGTGTCAGTCTTCACATCATCCTTTAAGGGACGCCCATTGGGGAGAAAGTTCCAAGACCTGTCCCCTGCCACGCTGGCCAAAAGAAAATCCCTAGCCCCCATTACAAAAATTCTGAGGGACCAGCAGATTAGATACCGGTGGCTATTCCCATGTGCAGTAATGGTGCTGCGGAATGGGGTAGCACATACCTTGAGACGCCTGGAAGACGGCGAGGGATTCCTCGGCAAGCTGGGCGCAGGGGGAGCGGCGGAGGTCTTGCGGGCATCCCCACGAGCAGAAGCAGGAGACGCAGACGTACCCTTACCCACGTGGAGCAAAGCGGGGGCTCCGCGGTCAGCGGCAGGAGCAACGGGATCAGCAGCAGCCCATAACTGAGTTCTCGCCCCATGAAATTTGGAAGTGCTCAAGCAAAGAAATAATCATATAAAAGGGATCCCTTTTGGTGTTCAGAACCTTCATCATGTCATTTTGCCTTTTCGTTTTACCTTCCAGCTGGGGTATTTCAGCTGCAGTGTCTTGCTTCACCCGGAGGGAGGCATCGTAAGCGCATCCTCCGGTGACCCAGCTACCCCCCCCCCCACTCCTGCGGCTACCCCCCCCCACTCCTGCGGCTACCCCCCCACTCCTGCAGCTACCCCCCCCCCACTCCTGCGGCTACCCCCCCACTCCTGCGGCTACCCCCCCACTCCTGCGGCTACCCCCCCCACTCCTGCAGCTACCCCCCCCACTCCTGCAGCTACCCCCCCCACTCCTGCAGCTACCCCCCCCCCACTACTGCAGCTACACCCCCAGACCTGCAGCTACCCCCCCCAGACCTGCGGCTGCCCCCCCCCCAGACCTGCGGCTGCCCCCCCCCAGACCTGCGGCTGCCCCCCCACACTTGCGGCTGCCCCCCCACACTTGCGGATGCCCCCCCACACTTGCGGATGCCCACCCACACTTGCGGATGACCCCCCACACTTGCGGCTGCCCTCCCAGACCTGCGGCTGCCCTCCTGGTCGCGAGCGGGTCCGTCGCTGACTTTTGGAGGGCAGCCATATTGCCTCTATCCCTCCCTGTGCTCGGCGGGAGCGGCTCCGGTTTTCGCAGGCTTTGCCGCTGACGTCACTGCCAGGCGACGAGCCAGGGGCCGCTCTCTCGCGAGAGGACGGCGTGGCCCCACGTGACTGCGCACATAGCAGGGAGACTCTGCCCGAGATGCAGAGGGGGACGGTCCGCGATAGCGCAGGGGCCGGGGACACAGGGGGGGGGGAATGGAGAGAGGTGGAAGCTGAGATCGGAAGGGTGGGGGGGAGATGAGGATGAGAGGAGGATGAAAGGGGGGGGGATGAAGATGAAAGGGGGGATGAGGATGAAAGGGGAGGGGGAAGATGAGGATGAAAGGGGAGGATGAGGATGAATGGGGGAGGATGAGGATGAAAGGGGGGGGGATGAGGATGAAAGGGGGGGATGAGGATGAAAGGGGGGGATGAGAATGAAAGGGGGGGGGTGAAGATGAAAGGGGGGGAGGATGAGGATGAAAGGGGGGGAGGATGAGGATGAAAGGGGGGGGATGAAGATGAAAGGAAGGGGAGGACGAAAGGGGGGGATGAAGATGAAAGGGGGTGGAGGATGAGGATGAAAGGAGGGGGAGGAATAAGATGAAAGGGGGGGGGGGAGGATGAGGATGAAAGGGGGGGGGAGGATGAGGATGAAAGGGGGGAGGATGAGGATGAAAGGGGGGGAGGATGAGGATTAAAGGGGGGGGGAGGATGAGGATGAAAGGGGGGAGGATGATGATGAAAGGGGGAGGAGGATGATGATGAAAGGGGGGGTGGAGGATATAAAGAAGGGGGGAGGATATAAAGAAGGGGGGGTGAGATAAAGAAATGGGGGAGGGGGAGTTAAAGAAGGGGGGGATAACGAAAGAGGGGGTAAAGAAAGATTCAATTCACTTGTCACCATCTGACGCGGAGCCCTTCCCAATAAAGTTTCAATGAGGCTTTGTATGTTATGTTATATGTATGTTAGATGGTATAGAATATCTGTTGCATCTGTTGTATATGTTATAGGTTATATATGTTATTTATGGTTCATATGTTATATAGGGTTAAAGGGTTAAATATGTTAAATATGTTCATTAAATCATTAAATAATTGGGTTCATTCAAATGCTGGGTATATGCATGTATATATATGGATATGCACTCACTATAACTTAGGTACTGCTGTAAGTCGTTATAAAGTTAAAAATCACGCTACAGTTTAAGGTTAAGTTAGTTATCAGTTTTGCGCCGGTGGGATTCACCCACGATGTCGTACATGTGTTCCTCATATAGGTCCCTGACGAATCAGGACCTCAAACAAGTCCCAGGGGGGTCAGTCCCGGGAAGGGAAAGCCGGCCATTTTGGAAGGTCAGGCATACCGACCTGCCCATTGGGCGTCAGACTCCCACTCGGGGGACCCCGAGGGGAGCTCTGGTTTTTCTTTTATTTTTTTTCATTATTACAAAGCGGTTTAACTTATGTTTCCAATTTTGCTTAACCCTTATGTGTTTTCCCTTGTACTGTCTCCTCCCTCCCTACCCCTCCCAATCCTTTCCCCACCCGGCCGGGGAGGATGCCGACCTAGACGGAACACAAGAACTTTGCCGGATGGTAACACCAAAAACGTCCGCCAGTTGAACAAGGGACAAAGTGGACAGGGTGAGTCATCAAACGTTAGCTTGTTACACTTCTCACACATTATATCACATAACGTTAAGGGCTTTAATAGCCCAACCAAGAGAAAAATAGCTTTCACTGACTATAAACGAAAACACGCAGATGTCCTAATGTTACAGGAGACTAATTTTAGCAAGACCAACGCACCTAAATTCCTAGACAAAGACTATGCCCAGTTCTACCTTTCCTCCGCACCGGTTAAAAAACGTGGAATGGCCATCTTGTTCCATAATAAAATCCCATTTGTAGCCCAAACTATTAAAAGAGACACAGAGGGACGCTTTGTTATACTAGTGGGCACGATACGGGAGCAATGCATCACAATAGCCACAATCTATGCCCCCTGCGAGCAGGACGCAGTCTTCTTTGAAGACTTTTTTCGGACTCTACGCACCGTCGCAAGGGGCGGCGTAATACTCACAGGGGATATCAACATGGTCATGCAACCAAATCTAGACAGATCAGGGAATACGGGCACAGTACATAAAAAAGTGGGGACCTCTTTACGCAAGGGCCTCAAAGACAACCAACTGACTGACATATGGAGAGAACTACACCCGACTGATAGGGACTATACGTTCTATTCCCACCCACACGGCTCCTACAGCAGAATTGATTATTTTTTCGTCTCTTGCCAACTGGTTCCTCTGGTCTCCCGAGCTGGGATCCATGATATTTCATGGTCTGACCATGCACCGATAGAGCTAAGGTGCGAGCACATCCGAACAGGCAGACCAGGAGCGAACTGGAAGCTCAATGAATCAATCCTAAAAATCCCTGAAATTTATGAGACAATAAAGGAAGAAATAGTTCAATTCTTCCACACAAACACAGGCTCTGTAGATTCCCAGTTTGTATTATGGGAGGCTCACAAAGCGACGCTGAGGGGCATACTAATTAGCACCACAGCTAGGAGAAAACGGGAAAGGGACTCAAAAATTATGAAGCTTCAATCGAGATTACATTCCCTTACATCACTCCATAAGAGTAACCCTGACCTGCAAACCCTACAAGAATTGAAAGATACCAAAATTGAACTAAACATGTTGTTGACCTCCAGGGCAGATAACGCGCTGAGTTGGTCTAAGAGGAAATTTTACGAAAAAGCGAACAGGCCGAATACTATGCTGGCTCGAGCGTTAAGAGACAGACAAGTGAAGTTTAATATCCAAGCTATACGCTTAAAATCAGGCACCCCCACGGCCAACCCTAAGAAAATAGTAGAAGAATTTGGTTCGTTCTATGAAACACTATATAATGGAGAGAAAGTGGCACATAATGCTAAAACGAGCGAGAAGCTGAGAGATTTCATAGCCAGCTCAAAACTAGGGAGATTGACAGAGGCAGAGAGAGAGGCCATGGGCGCTGATTTCACTATAGAGGAGGTGTCACAAGCCATTAAGGAACTCAAACCCTCAAAAGCCCCAGGGCCAGATGGCTTCTCGGGGCTATACTATAAGAAATTTGCCAAAGTACTAGCCCCTAGGTTGCTCCACGTGTTCAATGCAATATTAGCAGGAGCCCCCATCCCCAGTGAGATGTTACAGGCGTCTATATCATTAATCCATAAACCAGGTAAAGATCCGCTGGACTGCAAAAGTTATAGGCCCATATCCCTAATCAATACTGATATTAAAATATACGCTAAACAATTGGCCAATAGATTATGTCTAATTCTACCCAGACTTATACACCCAGATCAGGTCGGATTCATTAAAGGCAGACAGGCAGCGGACAATAGCCGGCGATTTATTGATCTGGTAGAATTGGCCACTAAAAATAACACACAAAGCATGCTGTTAAGTCTGGATGCAGAAAAAGCTTTTGATAGGATAGACTGGCCTTACCTGAAGGAGACGCTTGCGGCATTTGGCTTTGGGGATCAGGTGAGTAGAGCGATTCTCTCGCTGTACTCAGGACCTACCGCCAGGGTAATACACCAGGGCTTTCCATCTCTCCCCTTTCAAATTAAGAGTGGCATGAGACAGGGATGCCCATTATCCCCTCTCCTGATCGCTCTATGTATAGAACCACTGGCGGCGCAAATTAGAGGCAACACGGATATCTCAGGGTTAAACATATATTCTCAAACACATAAAGCGGCCCTGTACGCAGATGATATCCTACTAATTATCTCAAAGCCCCTCACCTCCTTGCCAAAACTATTGGATTTATTGGACAGATTCTCGAGCATTTCGGGATTTAAAATAAATCAAGCTAAATCTGAAGCCCTCAACATCAATCTCCCTAGACACGTAGAGAAGTTATTGCAACTGAATTTTAACTTCCACTGGCAACAGAAATACATAAAATATCTAGGAGTCCACATAGCCAAGAACACCAAAGACATCTACAATGCAAATTACCCCAACCTAATTCGGACGTTGATAGCTGACCTCCATAAATGGTCCTCTATACGAATATCCTGGATAGGTAGGATACATAGCATCAAAATGTACCTACTCCCCCGTATCCTATACCTTTTCCAGACGTTACCAGTGCCACTCAGACTGAAGGATTTGCTCTCACTTCAGTCTGCAATCTCTAAATTTATCTGGGGAGGGAAAAAACCGAGAGTCAACAAATTAAATATGAAAAGATCTGTCCTAGCAGGGGGCCTAGCGGTACCCTGCCTGCTCTCATATTACAAAGCGGCTCAATTAAGCCAAATTGTTCAATGGCAATCCAGTCCACATTTAAAACGGTGGGTGGAATTAGAGAGTGCTGCCTGCGCTCCTTTAAAAATACGCAACTTGATTTGGCTACCTAAAACAGCACGACGATCTGCTGACATGCCGCTTTCCTCAATGACCAACTCGTTGTCTATCTGGGAGGCTAATAAGACTAAATACTCTCTCACAACGAGTAATTCTTCGATGTCCCCAATTTGGAACAATCCCAAGTTCGCTCCTGGCCTTCTGGAGGGAGATGCATCAATTTGGAAACAAAAAGGTTATATACGAATTAAAGATCTGGAGGGTTACAATAGCAAGATTAAAACGTTTGATCACGTCAGAGAAGAAAAAGATATACCCCACTCAGAATTTTTTAGGTACCTCCAGCTTCGAGCATTTTATAACAAATTTGCCCCATACCCCCCCCTGACGTCATTCGAAAAGCTCTGTCTGGCAGAGACCGACACAAAGGGACTCACATCACAATTGTACAAGGAAGTAGTTGATTCTGCGAGCTTTAGACAGCAGCCATCGTCATTTAGAACCCAATGGGAAAGAGACCTGGGAGAGACATTAGAAGACGACGAGTGGATCGCTATATATCTGGCCACGGCAAAAAGCTCCATATGTACCGCACTTAAGGAGAATGCATATAAGGTCCTAATGCGGTGGTACCTCACCCCAATGAAATTAGCCAAGTTCGTGCCTGGATCCTCCTCACTATGCCCCCGGCAGTGCGGAGGATCGGCCAATCTGTTACATATGCTGTGGTCTTGCCCGCGGATCTCCCCACTATGGGAAGAAATTAGACATTGGATACAGAGAGTCTTCGACCTCACTATTCCCCCAGACCCATGGCTATTCCTCTTGAATAGACCACTAAAGGGCCTGTCCAAAGCAAACAATAAACTAATAGCACATTTTGCAATAGCCACACGGAGCGAGATCGCAGCACTATGGAAACGCCCCAAAATTCCAAGTATCCCAAAGATTCGAAATCGATTGTGGTTTATCTGCCAGATGGAAAAGTTGACGAGTCTAGTAAACGACACTGGCACCAATTATCTCAAAGTATGGACGCCTTGGCTGGCGCAGACGGATATCCCCGGGGTTGAGAGGAACACAATATGGCTGTGATAGATGCATGTGCGTTCTCCTTTAGGAGCGGAAACTCAGCTCACGACGACTACACAGACAAATAGACAGAACGCCTACAGAGGTGTTCAACTGGAGAGGACGCAACCCACAAAGAACCTTACTAGGAGCGGTGAAGAGACCTAGCACGAGTCGATGCTCCTCTTCCGGCCGCGCCACCCCTTACTCCCTTCCTACCCACCTCCTTTTTTTTTTTTTTTTCTTTATTGATTTTGTGTTTGTCAATTTGAATTAATCGTACTATGTGAATTATGTTATTATCTTTATTGCTAGTCCACCCAAAACAATCCGGTCGAGTAGGGCCCGAAAAACCGTGATATGTCTCACGAGCTGACATACGGTACTGTCTATAGCGGAGATTAACATTAAAAATGAATGTAATGTATACTGTATTCTGTATCACTTGTTTGGAAAAATGAAATAAAATCTAAGTTACAAAAAAAAAAAAAAAAATGTTTTTTTTTTGCCAAATATGTACATTAGTGTTCCATGTTGGCCTATACATTACAATTTATAAGACATTCAAACAAGTAATAGGACATTCAGGGTACAAGATTTGCACACAATGGTATGAGGTGACTTTTGATTGGCATCAAACACAGGCCGTATGTTTATGTAGTAACCTATGTTAAGCATTGTTAATGCAGGGGTAGTAACTACTTACATTACACATACATGCATGGCTTAGTTTCCTTTGAGTATACATGCAGGGCTTAGTTTAGGAAGTGAGTGTTTGCTGTGGGTTGTCAATTAACAGCTAATTACGACATGTGCCTTTTAATCAGACCATCGGTGATATCAGGAGACAAATGGGCATGTCATTTGGGCAAGTTTCTTTCTATATTCTGTTTTGTTGTTTATTGATATTTCTGTAGGGGTCCAATAGATATCTTCAATGCATAGAATGGCTAAGTTTAAAATAGAATACTTAAAGCTGCAGTTCAGTCAATATCCTGCATGTGTGTTTTTTTTAATAAATCAGTTCTGTAGTAAGAAAAAATACTTTTAGCATTTTCTGTTTTAAAAAAAACAACTTTGAAAGACCAATTTTCTTGTATTCTATTTTAACAGCCATTTGTTAAGGCACTGCCCCTTCATGTCCTGTCACAAGCCCTGGCACACTCCTTTGTCAGCCCTGCCCTCCCTCTAGCACATGTCAGTGCAGGAGTGCTCATGAATATTCATGAGCTTCCACTGAGAGACAGAAGCAGAAGAAAAACAGATCCCTTCACTAATTATGTCACCAAATTTCGCCTATCAATACACGGAGAACGAATTAACCTGCAGCTATACAGTTCTTTAGGTAATTAGAGATTGCACATGTAGCCCTGTTTCTGACGCCTTCCTCAGGGATTAATAGTGCTGTACTCAACCTGCGGCTCCAGGAGATACGAGCCTCCGCTAGCTGGGAGCCTGGGGTAAGGGTTCTAGCGCAGCGCCTCCACTTGCCCAGGATCCCCGTTATGTAAGATCGCCCTGGGCAAGAAACATACCAACAATGCGTGCAACAATGCGTGCAACCAAGTTTACTGTGCATAGGTAACCATATCTTACTCTCTATATAACATCACACATAACTTATATACTTATACTATAACGTTAGAGTCCTTATACTACCGTGGCTCAGCCACATTCCTAGCGAAATTGTCCCGTATAACAGTGGCTCCGCCACGCTCTATAGAGTGCTGGGTAGTGCGTAATCCGTCGGCATCCACCTTCGGTACCACGCCCTTTCTCACCAGAGTCCACAGATCCAGATGCAGACGTCTAAGGAAGTCGGACACCATTTCTCCCTCTTTCTGGGCCAGAGCATGAAACTTGGCCATCAGGGCATAGATGTCCACAGGGGCTCCATAGGTCTTGGTAAGGCAGTAAATGAGTCCCGCCGCATCAGCGTCCGGGTGATCGTCCCGATAGCAGTGCACCATGTGGGACGCTGGGGGGCGAAGACATTCCACGATATGCTGCACTGACGGACGGCGTCAGTGCAGGACCATTCAGGCAGTACCTGTTCTGTGTGATCCAGCCACTCTTCAAATCCAACTTCTCCCTGAGGCGTGGGTTTGTCACCTGAGAACGCCTTTAACTTCCGGTATTGGTGGGCCTCTGTGGAGTGGTGGATGGCTTCTGCGAGCACAGGGATAGAGGCATTAGGCTACCCCCTGCGGGGGAGTAGACATCTAGTCGTGACATACTGAGTCTACCTAGTGCGGGCCTCAGGACGGAAGGGGTGAACGAAGTGCCCAGGCCCATTGCAGCAGGCCATCGAGGGTGCAAACTGTTTTCAGGGGTGCGGTCAGAGCCGCTAGTGACGGCACCTAACGAGTTGGGATACCCCCTCTGTGGGGTAGAAGCGGCCAGTGGTTCGTTGGGGTCCACTTGCACTATGGGACAGCGTACGCCGGGGGCCTCAGGTAACAGTAGTACCAAGGGCAGAGCTTCGGGGCATATGTCCTGCTCAGTGACATATAATATTTTGCGCCACAACTGGTCCCGATCGTAGTAGTGATCTTGCACTCGGGCAGTGTCCATGAGCGGAAGTTTTCTGACACGGTCCGTCACAGTGCCGAGTGAGAGAACGGCGGGAACATGTCCCAGGCTAAAAACACGTGTCAGGGGAATCTCATGCCGCTGGGCCCACTTGCGCACCTCAAGCGGCGAGGGCACAGACATGATGGAATAACTTGTTGCACAATTGAGAAAAAAATATAGGGGCACCCCAGGTCTGACATTTCAGCAGCGCCTCCAAATGTAGCCCTGTTTCTGACGCCTTCCTCAGGGACTACTAGTGCTGTACTCAACCTGCGGCTCCAGGAGATATGAGCCTCCGCTAGCTGGGAGCCTGGGGTAAGGGTTCTAGCGCAGCGCCTCCCCTTGCCCAGGATCCCCGTTATGTAAGATCGCCCTGGGCAAGAAACATACCAACAATGCGTGCAACCAAGTTTACTGTGCATAGGTAACCATATCTTACTCTCTATATAACATCACACATAACTTATATACTTATACTATAACGTTAGAGTCCTTATACTACTGTGGCTCAGCCACATTCCTAGCGAAATTGTCCCGTATAACAGTGGCTCCGCCACGCTCTATAGAGTGTTGTCCTTGTAAGAGGTTAGCTAATATACTCAGTCCGCTAGCCACTTGCTAGTGTCACTACAAGAGTTATTCCTAAGGCGGGATCAGCGCCTGATGACCGGTGTTGGTGCACTTGCTTTACAATTGTACCTTCCGGTCACGGCGGTGACCGGTGCCTCTTCGCAAAGGGTCCGTTGCCTCCACTCGTTGTCGTCCATTATCAGAGCCTTTCCCTTATTGGCCTGTCGTTCGCGCGCTCCCATTGCGCATGTGCAACCTCTTCACCCCGTCAGTGTCCTTTGCAATATTGCGCAACAACATGGCGGCACCCTGTACTACCGTGCCGTCGCGGAACCTGCCGTACTCCCTCCGCACACACCTGGTATCTAACACACCCTTACACTCTTCCCCTCCCGCAGAACCCAACGTCCCCGCTTGGGCTACATTTACATAACTTTATACACAGATCAACGCACACAGTACATTACTTAGGCTCTAGATTAAATTGCACAGTTCAGTGAACATTACCACTACCGACTGTACTCTGGGCCGAGCCCACTGCTGAGCCACATAATGGGGTGCCCCGAATTGATCGTACGCCATCCTCATTGGAGGTTGACCAGTTCTTTGGCTTCTGCGAGGTAGCTCTTCAGCTATCTCCTCTGGAGAATAGCAAGTTTCAGTTCGCATTTCCAATTCTGCCCTTGAGGGGTTTAATAGATCTACAAAGTCTTTTTGTGGCACAAAGCACGGGCTCTGCAGGTCTAACGGCTGGCTCGCTGGAGTCAGCGTATCTGTCGTTGGACCAAGGGGCTCTTTACCCGTAGCTCCTTCGGGAGATGCCCCCGCGGTCGGAAGGCCCCTTTGAGAGGTTCCCTCCATCGGATTCTCAGAGGTGGCATTTATTAGAGTCTCTGGGCCAGCCTCTGTATTTCCATCTTCTCCATCTATTGAAACAGTGGTCACTTCCAATTCGTTGTCCCCTACTTGAGGTATGGGGAGCAGATGATTCCTATGCCATACCTTTACTCGGCCTACTGAATCCTTGATGCGGTACACCGGGAGGCCAGGCATCTGTGATTCTACTTCATACACCCCATCTCTCCACCGATCAGTCAATTTGTGTTTCCCTGGAACGCCTAAATTACGTAGAAGGACAGCATCCCCTGGACGAATCTCTTTATGTCTCACCTTGTGGTCATAGCGCCTCTTGTTGCCCGCATTTACTGTAATTGCGCCGCCGTTTTTTCCGCTAATTTATACGCCTGCTGTAGACTGTCTTGCAGTCTCTGTACATATCGGAAATGCGTCCTGTTGGATACCCCATCGGTAGATATCCGCAGTTGCACATCCACAGGTAGTCTCGCTTCCCTTCCAAACATCAAAAAGTAGGGGGTGTACCCTGTAGACTCGTGGCGAGTACAGTTATATGCGTGCACCAGTGTTTCCACATGCTTGCTCCACTCCGTCTTCTGAGAGCCAGTTAGTGTCCCCAGCATGTCAAGTAGCGTGCGGTTGAACCGTTCAGGCATAGCATCCCCTTCCGGGTAGTACGGAGTCATCCGTGACTTGGCTATATTTAACAACTTCAACAGTTCCCTAATGAGAGTGCTCTCGAAGTCTCGGCCCTGATCCGAATGTAGTCGATTCGGTAACCCATAGTGAATGAAGTATTTTTCCCATAATACTCTAGCCACAGTCACTGCCCGTTGATCTTTGGTGGGGAATGCTTGGGCGTATCTGGTGTAATGGTCCGTGATCACTAGTACATTACTGATGCCCCTGGAGTCTGGCTCGATGCATAAGAAGTCCATACACACCAAATCCATGGGGCCAGAGCTTTTCAAATGCGCCATGGGGGCAGCTCGAGTGGGTAAGGTCTTCCTCTGTATGCAGCGGGTACACTGTCGGCAATGAACCTCCACGGATTCTCTCATCTTCGGCCAGTAGAACCGGTCCCGAATTAACCCGAATGTTTTGTCGACACCTAGATGGCCATGATCATCGAGTAGGGCCCTGAGGACCATATTCCGCAGAATCTTGGGCAGGAATAGCTGTCGTCGGTCGGGATGATTATGGTAGGGTATGACCCGATACAGGAGGCAATTGTCCAGTTCGAATTTTCCAAACTTATTTAACAAGAGTTTCACCAGCTCTCTGGGGGCTTGCTTAAGAATAGAAGGGTTTCCTTGCTGCAGAGCTTGGCGGGCTAATTCTATCACTGGGTCTTGAATTTGATACTGCACCAGCTTGTTCCAGGGGATAATATTGTCTTCTGTAATATTCATTCCGTCCCCACTTCGGTAAGCCCGAGGGACAGCCCGGTATTGACACCCTAATGAGTCGGCTACTCTTAATTCCGAAAAGGCGATCTGATTGTCGACTACTCCGGCTGTGGAGCATAGAGCACGTATACCAGGCCCCGGAATCCCTTCCCACACCTCCTCATCCAGGACAGGTGGAAGCCCCGGTCTTCGTGACAAAGCATCGGCCCCCACGTTGGTGGGCTCTGGTTTATACTTGAGGTTGAAACTGTAGTTGGCCAGTGCCGCCAACCACCGGTGACCGGTCGCATCTAGTTTGGCAGACGTATTAATGTATATCATGGGATTATTGTCTATCCGCACTTCAAACTGTACCCCATACAAGTAATCATGTAACTTGTCCACTACTGCCCATTTGAGGGCTAGGAACTCCAGCTTGTGGACAGGGTAGTTCTGTTCGCTTGGGGTCAAGCTTCGACTCGCGTACGCCACGGGGCGGAGCCCGGTGTCGTGTTTCTGGTGCAACACTGCTCCTAGTCCGCTAAAACTGGCATCCACGTGTAGCACATACTCGCGATCAGGGTCGGCATAGGCCAGTACTGGGGCCTGCGTTAGACTGGCTTTCAGTTTCAGGAACGCTTGCTCACAAGCCGGGGTCCACTTTTCTCCAAAGGGTGTTTGTGCCGTGACACTTTTCCGACCTGTATCCTCAGGATAGATCTTTAACAGGTTATTCAGGAGTTTAGCTTTGCTTGAGTAGCCCGCCACGAAACGTCGGTAATAGCCACAGAACCCCAGAAAGGATCGCAGTTCCTGGACGTTACTGGGCCTGGGCCAATTCACTATGGCCTCTATCTTCCCTGGGTCGGTGGAAATCCCTTCAGCTGAGACGATGTGGCCCACGTATGTCACGGACGTGCGACAAAATTTGCATTTGTCCAGGGACAGTTTGAGTCCCTCCTTGTGAAGTCGATCCAATACCTTCAGTAACCGCTCCTCGTGCCCCTCCAAGGTTTTTCCGAACACTATAATGTCATCCAAGTACACTAGGCATTCTTGCGGGTTCATGTCTCCCAGGGTCTGTTCCATCAACCTCTGAAAGGTGGCAGGGGCCCCGCAGATCCCTTGTGGCATGCGTGTGAACTGATAGAACCCTAGCGGACAGATGAAGGGTGTCTTCTCCTGGTCTTCCAGATCCATTGGCACTTGATAGTATCCTGACCGCAAGTCTAGTACACTGAACCATTTACTTCCCGTCAAGGCGTTCAGAAGGTCCTCAATGCGCGGTAGAGTATACTGGTCAGGTACCGTACGGTTGTTCAATGTTCTGTAATCTACGCATAGACGTACCGCCCCATTCTTCTTACGGACCACCACGATGGGAGAGGCGTAGGGACTGTGTGATCCTTGAACAACACCAGCTTTCTCCATTTCGGCTATTAACCTCCGCACTTCTTCCACATCTCGGGGAGCTAGACGGCGGGAGTGCTCCCAGAACGGGGCAGCGTCGTTCATCCGAATGGTAATGCGGGCGCTGCGACTGCATCCCACATCCATATCACTCATGGAGAACACCCCTCGTCGTTCTCCTAGCTTGGTCTGCAGTCTTTTTCTCCAGTCTTCCGTTAGCGGCGAGTTTCCGAAGTCAAAGGCCAACAGGGGGGTTACGGCATGAGTGGTGGCCGCCGGCCGTCCTTCCAAAGCCTTCTTTTCGGGTATCACCGGATATATTCTGCCCAGCGGCTGCCGACGATCAATGCACATGGGGTACGGGGAGATATTCTGCACATACACCCAGGTTCTGTTCGGAATCTTTCCAGGCCATTCCCTTACGGACGCTAATAGTTCGTAGCCAAGCCGCTGATCATCCCGTGTCGTGCTTTCCAAGGAGAAGAGCTGATCTTCCGGACGTCTATCCGGGTAGTGGCAGGCCGCGATCATCATTCTCCCTTCCCCGGGAGGGATCTGGGTCAGTCCCCACTCTTGACTGTACAACATTCCATGCTCCTCTTCAGTCGCGATTCTACCGCAAGCCTCTTGTAGTGCCGGACACATAGCGAGGGCCAGCAGCGGGGCTTCACCCGCTTCTTGTAAGTACATGCGGATCACCGATTGCACAATGTCGGTGTTGGTCCCCATGATTATCGGGGCGTTGGGGTGGTCTTGCGGCTCGGGACACACTAAGGCTTCCACTTCCATGGGGTGGTGCTTACCGGTGTTCAGCTGGGGAATGTCCAGATGTACCTTCACCACTCCATTGATCGGATAATCTTTGTGGCTCAACCCCCTCAACCGTAAAGAATCAGCGGATAACAGCGGCAGCCTGTGTAAGTGTTGGTCATAGAAGGGCCGATACACTATGGTCACCTGGGATCCCGTATCCATCAATGCCGAAGCATAGATACCTTCAATTACTACCCGAACGATGGCAGCGGGTCCGATCCGATTACTCGTTGAGGGCTGGGCCACGGCTCCACCGTCCTGGGGAGTACACGGCATAGACAGAGCTGGTCGAGATGCCGTTCTCCGCTGGGAGGGGCAGCGCGCCCGAAGGTGTCCATTCTTCCCTCAAGTATAACACTGGATTTGACTGAGGTAGGTATCATTTCGTGCGGGAGGTGAGTTTCACCCCGACACCGGGTGGTGCCGGGCAGCTGTCGGCGCCTCCGAATCCTCTTTGTCGGGGTCCCCGCTCTCTGATGCCTCGGCTTTAGCTTCTGACTTTTTGGTGTCCTTGTTTCCACCCGACGCCTTCTTCCCTGGGGTTAAGTCACGCCCCAGCAGCACAGTCTCGTGCGCTTGGACTCGGTCCATTAGGTCTTTAAACGCCAAGGCTTGTCCGGGTACTAGGCAGCCGCTGACACGTACGGACACCGGATGCAGAGGCAGGAGCCCCCTCAGTAGCTGGGTAGTGCGTAATCCGTCGGCATCCACCTTCGGTACCACGCCCTTTCTCACCAGAGTCCACAGATCCAGATGCAGACGTCTAAGGAAGTCGGACACCATTTCTCCCTCTTTCTGGGCCAGAGCATGAAACTTGGCCATCAGGGCATAGATGTCCACAGGGGCTCCATAGGTCTTGGTAAGGCAGTAAATGAGTCCCGCCGCATCAGCGTCCGGGTGATCGTCCCGATAGCAGTGCACCATGTGGGACGCTGGGGGGCGAAGACATTCCACGATATGCTGCACTGACGGACGGCGTCAGTGCAGGACCATTCAGGCAGTACCTGTTCTGTGTGATCCAGCCACTCTTCAAATCCAACTTCTCCCTGAGGCGTGGGTTTGTCACCTGAGAACGCCTTTAACTTCCGGTATTGGTGGGCCTCTGTGGAGTGGTGGATGGCTTCTGCGAGCACAGGGATAGAGGCATTAGGCTACCCCCTGCGGGGGAGTAGACATCTAGTCGTGACATACTGAGTCTACCTAGTGCGGGCCTCAGGACGGAAGGGGTGAACGAAGTGCCCAGGCCCATTGCAGCAGGCCATCGAGGGTGCAAACTGTTTTCAGGGGTGCGGTCAGAGCCGCTAGTGACGGCACCTAACGAGTTGGGATACCCCCTCTGTGGGGTAGAAGCGGCCAGTGGTTCGTTGGGGTCCACTTGCACTATGGGACAGCGTACGCCGGGGGCCTCAGGTAACAGTAGTACCAAGGGCAGAGCTTCGGGGCATATGTCCTGCTCAGTGACATATAATATTTTGCGCCACAACTGGTCCCGATCGTAGTAGTGATCTTGCACTCGGGCAGTGTCCATGAGCGGAAGTTTTCTGACACGGTCCGTCACAGTGCCGAGTGAGAGAACGGCGGGAACATGTCCCAGGCTAAAAACACGTGTCAGGGGAATCTCATGCCGCTGGGCCCACTTGCGCACCTCAAGCGGCGAGGGCACAGACATGATGGAATAACTTGTTGCACAATTGAGAAAAAAATATAGGGGCACCCCAGGTCTGACATTTCAGCAGCGCCTCCAAATGTAGCCCTGTTTCTGACGCCTTCCTCAGGGACTACTAGTGCTGTACTCAACCTGCGGCTCCAGGAGATATGAGCCTCCGCTAGCTGGGAGCCTGGGGTAAGGGTTCTAGCGCAGCGCCTCCCCTTGCCCAGGATCCCCGTTATGTAAGATCGCCCTGGGCAAGAAACATACCAACAAAGCGTGCAACCAAGTTTACTGTGCATAGGTAACCATATCTTACTCTCTATATAACATCACACATAACTTATATACTTATACTGTAACGTTAGAGTCCTTATACTACCGTGGCTCAGCCACATTCCTAGCGAAATTGTCCCGTATAACAGTGGCTCCGCCACGCTCTATAGAGTGTTGTCCTTGTAAGAGGTTAGCTAATATACTCAGTCCGCTAGCCACTTGCTAGTGTCACTACAAGAGTTATTCCTAAGGCGGGATCAGCACCTGATGACCGGTGTTGGTGCACTTGCTTTACAATTGTACCTTCCGGTCACGGCGGTGACCGGTGCCTCTTCACAAAGGGTCCGTTGCCTCCGCTCGGAACCTCCGGATGTCGCGGTGCCCAGCCATCTGATCCCAGATGACTGTGACTGTCCACAACTCCGTGCGCTGTCCCTAACTAAGGTGACAATTCCTTCCACTATCGGGCGTCCCTGCAGTACAGCAGCCTACTGTGACTCAGGGAAACTTCCTATGGGCCTGGGGAGTAATAGCTGGCCTATGCAGGCGGGTCACGGACCCCCTGCACTCACACTACCTCCTCTCGCTCGGTCCCGAGCTCCTCTGCCTAGCGTGGTCTCTTCCCCCACGCTTCCTGTTCCTGCTTCCTTAATCCCCGCCCTCTCATTGGCTCCTAGCATCAGGTGATTGTCCCAGAGCTCGCGGGAGTTGTCGTCCATTATCAGAGCCTTTCCCTTATTGGCCTGTCGTTCGCGCGCTCCCATTGCGCATGCGCGACCTCTTCACCCCGTCAGTGTCCTTTGCAATATTGCGCAACAACATGGCGGCACCCTGTACTACCGTGCCGTCGCGGAACCTGCCGTACTCCCTCCGCACACACACCTGGTATCTAACACACCCTTACACACACATGAAACTATTGAAGTAAAAAAAAAAAAAAGACTGAACTGCAGCTTTAATAACACATATAAAGTAAGCCAGTTTATGTCCAGCAGCCCAGAAATTGGTTGTGTGGCTTGTATTGTGGCAAATCCGCAACTATTAAAGTTATCTTGCCAGCCTTTAAGTGTTGAGATAAGTATTTTGCACTTAACTGTGCTACTAGAATTGCAGCGGCTTGTCAAAAAATGAAAACGTGGAGCCTTTTTGGTTATTCCGCTCGTATCTCCAGAGGCAGAATGAAAACTCTTCCAAAAAAACATTTTCCCCACTGTTTGGACATGTGAGAAGGGTTTACAGAACAACAAAACCTGCATATCCAATCGAAAAGGGCTCTTTCCATACAGATATGCACATTTCTCAGCTACTAGAATATTCCCCTAAACATAATACTTGCTAGATTAAATCTGATATACTGTTTCCGTTTGAAATTGAAGCCATACCTGGGTCTTTTCAACTGGTTTTATTTGTGGATTTAGCCAATTTGTGTGAAAATGTTAATTACATAATGGTTCCACTTTTGAAAAATAAATCAGTTGCTACCCTTAGTGAAATAAGGGTGTTGTAATTTTACATACTAATGAATAGTTTTAGTGCTGCAGTTACAGAACTTTGCATCAGGTCTTAAGAACGCTCAGCTCACACAAGCTGTAAATATCATTGAAATCCAAATGTAGTGGACGTTATTGCACCCATTATTTCTACTTTTATGAGCTTCAAAATGTTCATTGCACACAATGAATAGCAAATTGCACGTTGATGCACTCAAACGTTTGCCAGCAGTAACGTGTTATCCATCCAAAAACAGGTCTACTAACATCTGCTATACAGTATTTGCACCAAATTCGGTTTCGATTGAAGACTGAACACACAGTCTACAGTATGTTCAGGTTGGAGCTGTATTTTACGTTCACAATTCACCTTTTACTTGTTTTTCATTTTTAATATTATCATTATCATCACAATCACTCGTCACTCTGAGCGCTTTTTGCTTGTGTATTTATATATATTTGTACCAAAATGTTGAAAAACTAACTCTCCTGCAATGTGCATCTCTGCCCTCTTGTAGTTTTAAACGTGCAATTAAATTAATCAGACTTTTCAATCCTCAAAGGGTAAATACACAGGCTTGTACAGTATGTCAGTGAATTTGTTAAAAACAAACAAACAACTCTAGGGTAATACACCAAGTAAAGAGACAGTTAGCATCTATGTGTTGCATACATTGTCCAGAAATACAGTTTGGCAGAAGATAGAAAACCAATTATTTGCTACAAACATAGAAAACAACCAACTATAAGTAAAAGTCGATTTTTTTTTAATATATATAAATGCATGGCACAAAACACAAGAACTACTGTGTCAGTGATGAAATGCTTAAGCAACCAAACATGACAAGACAGTCAGAACTGATAAAAAAAGCTGTCAGTGTTTTCTTACTAAAATATGTTGTAATTGCAGTTCTTGCAGCAGATCTTTGCAGAATAAATTTTTATGACTTTTACTGCCTATCTGGTGCTGACCTCGTATTTCAGTCTAAACGTGGATTGCAAATATGTGCAAACTTAATTGGACATAAATAAAAGGCTCAGCAAATTAAGTAACATGGATGTTAATCGGACATTCCATGTGCATTTCATTTTGCACAGATTAGAAACGACAACACCTTCATAAGTAATAAAGAGGATTTGTGTGTGCTCACTCCTTTTAAAAATAATGAAAGTTTTTATCCTTGTAAGGGGAATTGTAATTGAAACCTTTCACAAAATAATAGAAGAACAAAAATGATATGTGTGCAAAAGGTCCAATTGTGCAATCAAATCTTAACAGAGAGAAAACCATTAAAGAATGCACTGATAATGTTTGCATTGTGATTAGAAAAGCAGACAACGGGGGAGGTATTCGGAATAGAAGTGATTAACTCAAAGAAACCAAACGATTATTAGAAGATGCTTAAACATACTGGGGCCAATGTATTAAGCATCGCAAATTACATGTTTGCTGTAAAATTGATGCATGGAAATCACGAATTATATTGCACTTGCATGTGTCGATGTATTAAGCCAGGCCTGCACAACTCGTAACGTGAAAAGGGCCGAACTGCTCCAAGGAAAAAAAAATTGGGCTGCACGGGTAAAATCATCATCATCATCATCATCATCATCATATATCTCCCCCAGCACCCCTCATCATCATCCTCATATCTCCCCCAGCACCCTTCATCATCATCCTCATATCTCCCCCAGAACCCCTCACTATCAACCTTTGCGATACTCCTTATCTATCTCTCGTACCCCCATCTCTCCCCCTCACCCACACACATAATACTCCCCCTCCACTTCAAACACACAATACCCCCCTGCACACCACACACATCCCACCCCCTCTGCACCTCCCATCATTCTCCCCCCTGCACCTCCCATCATTCTCCCCCCTGCACCTCCCATCACTCTCCCCCTGCACCTCACATCATTCTCCCCCCTGCACCTCCCATAATTCTCCCCCCCTGCACCTCACATCACTCTCCCCCTGCACCTCACATCACTCACCCCCCAGCACCTCACATCAACCCCCCTGCACCACACATCAAGCCCCCCTGCACCTCACATCAAGCCCCCAGCACCTCACATCAAGCCCCCATGCACCTCACATCAATCCCCCAGCACCTCACATTAACCCCCCCAGCACCTCACATCAAGCCCCCAGCACCTCACATTAACCTCCAGCACCTCACATCAACCCCCCCTGCACCTCACATCAATCCCCCAGCACCTCACATTAACCCCCCAGCACCACACATCAAGCTCCCCAGCACCTCACATTAACCCCCCAACACCTCACATTAACCCCCCAGCACCTCACATTAACCCCCCGCACCTCACATCAAGCCCCCATGCACCACACATCAAGCCCCCCTGCACCACACATCAAGCCCCCCAGCACCTGACCTTAACCCACCAGCACCTCACATTAACCCCCCAGCACCTCACATTAACCCCCCTGCACTACACATCAAGCCCCCCTGCCCCACACATCAAGCCCCCCAGCACCTCACATTAACCCCTCAGCACCTCACATTAACCCCCCAGCACCTCACATCAAGCCCCCCTTCCCTACCTTACCTTGGTTTGCGGTGGAGGAGGCAGAGCAGGCAGGAGTGCACTCACGCTCTAGCAAGCAGCAGGCATGAAGTGCCTCAATGCTAGAGCGTGCTGCTACCCTGCAAGGGGGAGAGCGGGCTCACAGTGGAGGGTGATAGCGGGCTCGCAGGGGGATGGTGACAGCGGGCTCGCGGGGGATGGTGACAGCGGGCTCGCGGGGGATGGTGACAGCGGGGGCATGGGCTCACGGGGGGGCGCAGGAGAGTGGACTCGGGAGGGAGGGGGAGAGCAGAAAGCCGCCGCGGGCCGCACAGTGAGTGCAGGCGGGCCGCGTGTTGTGCAGGCCTGTATTAAGCCATTTTCAATTGCGCAACTTAAGTGTAAACAAATAGGAAAAATAAGGGATATCCCCAAAAGACTGATGCTACAACCTTGCAGGTATTGTGGACAAGTGGAGAGAGTCAGTATGAAACCACCGCAGCAACACGATAAAACATTCAATAAATCCTTCAAATATTCAATTGTGAACCCTTATCTTAGATGGGGGGCATTTGTAGCACGGCTGGTAGAGATACACCGGAGCCCTATCTAGACAGAGCCCAGGAGTAAATCACGGGTCCAGCTACTGCTAGCCTCACCTGCATCTTGTGATCGAGGGGTTAATTCAGCCGGTGCACATCATCCCTTGAACTGTAGAACTGCCGGATGCTGCTGTTTATCTCTTTGATAAAGTTCTGTTCCCAGAACGAAACGCGTCAGAGTGTCTTAGACATGTGGATGTTCTTTTTGATGTAATAAAGTTTTTTTCGTTTTATACGCCTGGTTGGAGAGTTTTTTCCAGAGGAGCAGTGACCGCCGTTTTCCACCTTTTACTTACCTTAAGTGTAAACAATGCTATATTGGCACAAGCAAATGTGATGCACACAATGCACAGATGTAAATTATATCTAGTTAAAACAAATCATATCTGTTACTATGTAGTCAGTGTTTGTGTTGTTTATTTTTAAATGAAATAGCCCAGGTTGCCACAAAACAATGACAACGTATTACCAGGTTTTAAGGATTTCACAAGTAAACCATGGGGTAAGTCTGCCCTCCACATAGCTGAACTTTTACAAGCCAAGATTGGTCATTCTGCTGCTGCTTTCTGCAATTTTATGGCCGATAACATTGCAGATCTTGACCGATCTTGTTGCTGGTTTTCAGATAAATCCTTAGTGGAATCGGTTTGTTCTGTTTCTTGGCAAGAAACCGCTTGATTTGGAATGTCTTGTCACATGGGGTGACATGGTGATGGTGAACCGATACAACACGGTAACCTTGCCTAGCCCTGCCCTACCTAGCAGCTGCAGTGCCAGTTTTGGCCAGTGTTTGTGTGTTGTCTATTTTCAAATCAAGCCGCAGATGTTGCTACAAAACGATGACAACTTGTCACCAGGTTTAAGGTTTTAACAATTAAAAACGGCTTTCTGCAGTGTTGTCTCTTAGACATAGTAGATTTTGTTGCCGGTTTTCATTCGGATCTACTGTGGGATCGGTTTGTTCTATTTGTGCTTCTTGGCAAGAAACAGCTTGATTCAAAATGTCTAGTTACATATATCCGTATTAGTTGAAGTCCAATGTCGGCAAAAGATTTGCCCATCACTAAGGAGCCCATTATACTGTATTAATCTCTGTATTTTTCAATGGGAGGAATCCTGCATGTATTCACTGGGTACTATTATTTACTGTATGATTATCCTATGTATCAAAGTGGCTTATTTTGGGATAAGCTTTATTATGGCAGATAATGCAGGTTTTTTCAATGCCTTGTACCCAGTGCCACCAACAGCTTTCCTGGTGCCCCGGACTAGAGTTTTCAACTGCCCCCCCTCCCCCTGTTGGTGGCCTTGAGAGCCACCTTTCTTTTTCTCGTAGCCCCCCCCCCCATTTCACATACCTCCTCACTCTCTCCCCATCTCTATCTCCCACTCTATTTCTCCCCCTCTATCTTCCCCATGTATTTCTCTCTCCCACTCACTATCCTCCTCTTTCCATCTTTCACTCACCCTATCACTTTTCTCCCTCTCATTATTCCCCATCTGTCTCTATATCGCCCCTCTTTCTCCCCCTGTCTCTCTCTCCATTATCTCTATTGCTCTCTCCTCTATCCCCCTCTCTTTCTTCCCCTCTCTCTATCTCCCTCTATCACTCTTCATCCCTGTCTCTTACCCACCAAATCCCCCCTCTCTCTCATCCATATTCACCCCTCTCACTCACTCATGCCCCCTCTCACTCAATCCTCCTCTCCACATCCCCCTCTCATCAATTACCCTCTCCTCTCACTCTCCTCTCACTCTTTTTTCCCACTCACCCCCCACTCCTCTGATTCCTCCCTACGCTCACCCTCTACTCTCTCACTCAAATCCCCTCCTCTCACTCAATTCCCCCTGCTACTCTTTAACTTCCCCCTCTTCTCACTCACTCACTCACTCACTTACTCACCCCTCCTGTCCAACTTAATCACCCCCTCTCTCACACAATCTCTCTCACTTAATACCCTCTCACATTCAATCTCCCTCTCTTCAAACACAAGCCCCTCCTCTCACTTAATCTCTGCTCCTCTCATACTCAATCCCCCCTGTTTTCACACTCAATCCCCCTCTTTTAACACTGAATCCCCCATTAACCACTCCCTTCTCTCTTTCACTCAATTCTCCCCCCCCCGCCCCTCTAAGAATTTTGCTTTGGGGAGGAGGCCTTTAGTACTGCAGCTGAGGAGAGCTAGTGCCATGCTGGCTAACGCAGAAATTGGGCATGAATTCTGGCACATACCTGGTACACTGGAAGAGGGTATTGGGATTAGTGTGAGGACCCCACTGCTGAGGTGAGATGGGGCTTCACAACACACAGGGGCCCTGGCAACCAGACATGGAAATTTGGCTCCACCTCTGACCGGGCCCAACATCCAGCACCAGACAGCCAGGACCCCCCTGGGTCACAAGGGCCAGGACACTTGTCCCAGCTTTTCCCCCTGTCGGCAAACCTGCTTACACTACTGAAAAGCAATAACTTTTTCTAAATCTGTATATTTTTGGTGTGTTCAAAAATGAAATGTGGAGAACAAATACAAATTAGTTAGTTTTTCATAGTACATAAATAAGCCCAATTTAACCTTTAAGAGTTATTAAATTAGGCTGCGTCCACGCTAGTGCTGAGCGCACTTGGTGCGCGTCGCTTGTCGAATTTACTTCTTGCAATCTTTAGCTTTCACGTCCCAACTCACACGGCGTGCGCAGGCACGTACGCTCTCCCAAGCTTGGTGCTTGGGGAGACAGTTCAATTTGACTTTTGAGCGCAGAGCAGGGTCACATGTCCCTGCTCTGACCAATGGGGAGAGAGAGTCAGTATAGGTTGAGTGGAGAGAAGTGGAAGGGGAGCGGAAATAGGTGGAAGGGGGGAGATGAGAGAAGTGGAAAGGGGGGAGTGGAGAGTGGTGGAAGGGGGGGAGTGGAGGAAGGTGGAAGGGGGGAGTGGAGGGAGGTGGAAGGGGGGGAGTGGAGATAGGTGGAAGGGGGGAGCAGAGAGGTGAAACGGGGGAGCTGAGAGAGGTGGAATGGGGGAGCTGAGAGAGGTGCAACGGGGTGGAGCTGAGAGGTGGAATGGTGGGGAGCGGAGAGAGGTGGAAGATGGGGAGTGGAGAGAGGTTGAAGGGGGGAGCGGAGAGAGGTGGAAGGGGGGGACTGGAGAGAGGTGGAAGAGGGAGACTGGAGAGAGGTGAAAAGGGGCGACCGCCGGAGAGAGGTGGAATGGGGGGGGGGAGCAGAGAGAGATGAAAGGGGGGGACTGAAGAGAGATGAAAGGGAGGGAGTAGAGAGAGGTGGAAGGGGGGGGACCGGAGAGAGGTGGAAGGGGGGGACAGGAGAGAGGTGAAAGGGGGTGACCGCTGGAGAGAGGTGGAATGGGAGAGGGGGGAGCAGAGAGAGATGAAAGGGGGGGACTGGAGAGAGGTAGAATGGGGGAGAGAGGGAAAGGGGGGAGAGGGGGGAAGAGGGAGGAAGGGGGAGAGAGGTGCAGGGGGGAGCGGGGTGCAGGGGGGAAGAGAATTGAGAGGAGAGATAGGGGAGAGAGATGGGAAGGAGGGAGAGAGGAGAGCATGGGGAAGGAGAACGGAGAGAGTGGAGCAGGGGGTGGGGGAGCATAGGGGGAGAGGAGGAGGAGAGTGGTGCAGGGGGGGAGAGAATGAAGAGACAGGGGAGGGTGGGAGAGAGGGGAGGAGGAGAGGGGAGCAGGGGGAGGAGAGAGAGGGGCACAGAGGGAGGCAGGGGGGAGAAGGGGTGGGGAGAACAGGGGAGGGGCAGCAGGAGCAGGGGGAGAAAAGCGGTGCAGTGGGGGAGATAATAGAGAGAATGGGAGGGATAGAAGAGGGGAGAGAGGGGAATGGGGGAGGGTGGGAGAGAGGGGGAGGGGGCGAGAGGGGAATGGGGAGGCGGGGGGAGAAGGGGGAGTGGAGAGCAGGGGGAGGGGGGTAGAAGAGCAGTACAGTGGGGGAGAGAAGGGGGAGAGAGAAGGGGGGGAGAGGAGAAGGAGGAGGCAGGGGGAGAAGGGGGAGGGGAGAGCAGGGGGAGGTGTGTTGCCGTGGGGGAGAGAAGGGGGAAGGATAGAAGGGGGGAGAGAGGGGAAGGGGGAGAGAGGAAAGGGGGAGGGGTGAGAGGGGAAGGGAGAGGGGGAGAGAAGGGGGATAGAGGGGAGTGGGGGAGTGGGAGAGGGGAGCAGGGGGAGGGAGAGGGGAGCAGGGGGAGGGACAGGGAGAGGGGATTAGGAGAGGTTGGGGGGAGAGGAGCTTGGGGGGAGGAGGGGTGCTGGGGAGGAGATAATAGAGATAAGGGGGACAGAGGGGGGAAAGGAGAGAAGGGGGAGAGAGGGGGAAGGAGAGAAGGGGTGAGAGGGGAGAGAAGTGGGTAGAGGGGGGAGGGAAGGGGGGAAAGAGGGACGGAATGGGGGAGAGGGGAGAGAAAGAGGGCAAGGGGGGTGAGTGGAGTGAAGGGGGGGAGAGAGGAGGAAAGTGGGGGAGATAGGAGGGAAGGGGGGGAGAGGGTAGGGTAGAGATATATTGGTTCTTCATTAATTGCTTTTTTTGGGAGGTCCTATATTAAGACACAGGCTGTGCTGTGACGTCCCTCTTTGATAAATCACTTTGCGTGTGAAACGTGTTAGAGTGTCAGCTTCGGTACTATTATTCATGTTTTTTAACATTCAATAAACACCTTTTATTTTGGTCATCTGTAGACGGACGTTCACAGAGGTACACAATTGGAGTCGTTATAATGTGAAATTATAATAGGCTTTATTGTGCCTTGTCCTTTTCATCAGGACATTATCCAAACACAGGGGGGAACAAAGCTTCCATTCACTTGGGAGTATTTCTAGTGAAATCCTTGCAATTAGTTCACATCTCCATTAGTTAAGCATTTCTCCCATCCCAAACACATAGCATGAAAATAAGCAGATATAAGCAGTCTCTTAATAATGAAAGTCTTATCTGTTTATCAGCTGTAGAGTAAGCTTCTCTGCTCTCCTGGAACCGCACCCGTGCGTGCACAGAAAAATATCAGCATCCAGGTTTAGAAGTCTTATTGGGTGTCTTGCAATCAGCTCTGCTGTGTGGCTGGCAGAACTCAAGACATTGTGGTGTCTCCAAAGGTCAGCTCTCAGTCAGAGCTAAAGAGAGTTACTTCTTGTCTCAAAGGCAGGCTTTTTGTAAACAATCTAATCAGGCAGGTGATGTTAAGTAATTAACTACATTAAAGGAACATTACTGAACAGGGATAAGTCCCCTGTTACATACCTCCCCTGTTTGTGGGAAGCTCGGGCTTATCACGGCCAAAGCCCATCCTTCCACTCTCATTCTAGATATCTCTGTGACTTGAATGAGAGTGGATGAAGGAAGAGAACCCTCTATCCTGCTGGGATTGGAGCCCTTTCTCCAGTTTATTTTTGTCTCCTCCCGAAGATGCTTGAGATCAGCACTCCTCAGTCGCTCGAGGAGGACTTTTTCCACGTAAAGTCTTTTTATCGCGTGCGCGGTCTTGAGATTTCTGTTGCGTCGGGCACTCCTCTTTTTGTAGACAAAGTGTATGGCAACAGTTGTAGAGCAGTTAGGACTAGCCCTTAGAGTTTTCTGCTCTTGAAGTGGTCTTTCTGCAGCTTCTCCACACCACGGAGTCGCCAGTTCAGCTTCTTCAGCTAAGGATTCTTCTGGCTTTGATTCTGCACTCCTACCTCTGTTTGTTGCCTGTTGGGCAGCTGTAGGTTTGGCTAGTGCTTTCTTTGGTGGCTCAAACTTCGTAATTTTTTTTGAAGTTGCGTGGAGTCCCCAACTCTCACTGTACCCTTGTCCTTACGGGCATTAGTTACTGTGGGAGACTTGTGCTTGGGCAGAGCCAATACCTTTTTCCGTATTGGAGAAATCTGTATCAGAGTCTCCTTCATATTCTGGAGCTCTGTAATTTTTGTCGTCAAGGTTTCCGCTGCGTCTGTTTTCTCCTTGGTGTACTGACTCAAGGGAATGGAACAGTCTCTCAGTCTCTCCAGCTCTGGTTCCAGTTTCTGAGCCTTCTCATGCTCTTGAAGTGGTCTTTCTGCAGCTTCTCCACACCACGGAGTCGCCAGTTCAGCTTCTTCAGCTAAGGATTCTTCTGGCTTTGATTCTGCACTCCTACCTCTGTTTGTTGCCTGTTGGGCAGCTGTAGGTTTGGCTAGTGCTTTCTTTGGTGGCTCAAACTTCGTAATTTTTTTTGAAGTTGCGTGGAGTCCCCAACTCTCACTGTACCCTTGTCCTTACGGGCATTAGTTACTGTGGGAGACTTGTGCTTGGGCAGAGCCAATACCTTTTTCCGTATTGGAGAAATCTGTATCAGAGTCTCCTTCATATTCTGGAGCTCTGTAATTTTTGTCGTCAAGGTTTCCGCTGCGTCTGTTTTCTCCTTGGTGTACTGACTCAAGGGAATGGAACAGTCTCTCAGTCTCTCCAGCTCTGGTTCCAGTTTCTGAGCCTTCTCATGCTCCCTCTCATACAGAGTCACCTGGTATCGAAGCTCCACTTCCAACGATGCTCTGAAGACATGCAGCGTGGCCTTTAGCTCCTCATACTGCTCTGTGGGGACGTACTGGGTATTCAGACGTTCCTGCAGCGCTTGTACCTCTTTAGCAGCCTGCAGTTTTTCTTCCTGTAGCGTTTGCTGCTTCTCCTCAGCATACTGGAGGTGTGTACGCAGACCTTGCAGTTGGTTCTGCAGTCGGTGCTCTGCGTCAAACTTTTCCTTGACTTCTTCTGTTAACTGAAAATTTTCTTCTTTCAGTTTTAAGTTTTCTCTTTTTAATCTTGAACTTTCTCCTTTTTCAGTCTCTGTATTCTTCAGGGCATCTTTGCAGTCCTCCTTCCATTTACGCACATCGGCTTTGAGAATGACAATCTCCTGGCGTGAGACTTCCTTCTCTAGGTTGAGGGTCTGAAGCTCCTTCTGAGAGACTTTGAGAACTGTACCAAGATTACCAATAGTTTCTTTAGCAATGTCCAGCTCCTCAGTGAGACTGTGTAGTTCCTTTCTGGAAACTTCCAGGTCTGTGCGGCAGCTGTTGGTCTCATGATGTGAGGCATCAAGCTCTATACGAAGTGTATGAACCTCTTGCTGGAAGACTGTCATCTGCTTCAGTGCCTCCTCATACTTCCGCTTTAGCGTAGCCACCATTTTAACAGATTGGCTCTGCTTTTCATCCATGGCGGAGATAGTAGCCTTTGCAGTATCTAGCTCAGTCTTGAGATCCTCCAATTCGGTCTTGGCCGCAGAATAAATTGCGAGCACAGTCTTCTGTAGTTCAGCATTATTTTTTTTCTCTCTTCCTAATTCTTCACAGAGCAGATCACAGTCATGCCTGGCTATTTTCAAGGCGTCTTCAGGGCTGGTCAAGGGATCGTCACTCACTGGTTCCGGCTCTGCTTCCCTGGGATGACTAGTTGAGGGTTCCTCACTTTTGGCACCGGACAGACACTTCTTTGGGGTACACGACTTCTGCCTTGGGCCCTCTGGATATTCGGTTAACCGTGGGACGAATTCTCCATTTTCTCTAGGCTGCAGGGCAACTCGGTCCCCCTTTTCCTTCACAGGATCTGCGGACGTGTCTGTTACTTCCATCGTAAGTGAAGAACTGCTTTTCTTTTTCTTCCTTTTTGATTTGAATGACACCGTCCCTTCAGGGATACTGGGGTCTCCATCTTCATTTGAAGTTTTAGCAGCATCATTATATACGCCAGGCTTTTCTTGCAGCTGCTTTAGCTGACAGAAATATTCGGTGATCCACTGCTCCCGCTCTGTCTCCTGCTGATTATATTCGTCATCAAAGGGAGCGGTCTTTTCTGTTCGTGCCCAGTTCAGGCACCCCCACCATTCTTGGGGTGTTTTGTGGGTGTGACTTGGTTCGGGTTCCCCGTAAGAGATGTCTTCCTCTTTATTGGACTGGAAGGGCCACTCTTCCGTGGGGTAGGGTTCATTACAGGAACGCTGCATCTTGTCCTTCATTTTTAGGCTATCAGGTGTAATTTTCTTCCTGACCTCAGGAGGCGCTATTGCAGCTGTTGCCACTGTATTTGCTAGAACCCCCAATTGTGGTAGTCCCCACCATTCTTGGGTAATTTTTTTATTTTTTTTCAATATCAGCAGTACTGTGCATGCATTTTCTTTTATCAGGTATACAAGATGTGCAGTTGCTAGGTAAAAAAATGTCTATTTGCTATTCACCATTTACTTGCTGGGTGCAATCCCTCCGCTTCAGCAACAGAATTTGGTTTTCTGCCTGAGTTCAGTAATTTTCAGTCTCATCTCTGGGTATTATGGCATTCACACTTCACTCTTTGGGTGTCTGTTTTGCTCCCAAGATAATAGGCATACTTTTTTACTTGCAGAAAAAAAAACATTCTTTGCAGTGGACTATTTCTTTCATTCCCGGCAGGGTGACTCAACACTCAGCAATTGGCTTTGAAAAACCTTTTTCCTTTATAGGGCAATTTTACACTCAGCATTTGTTTGCTAAAAATTCCCCTGCTTCAGCACAGTCTTTGTATCAATTTTCACACGTTTCTCCATTCACAGCTGGTAGCCCTATGCGGTGTGGCAACCTTTATTTGCAAAATCAGTACCCCTCATGGGTCACCATCTGTATTCACTGCTTCAGCAAAACTTTTGAAAACAACAAACACCTATCCCTTTTTAAGGGCTGACTCACTTCTTGAATCCTGACTATGGCTGGAAGGCAAAACCCCTATTTCAATGACCGTATTACACTTTGTGATAGGCAATTAAAGGTTTACCTGCTTCAGCATACTCTTGGGTTTGGGGAAAAGAGTCCATCCGTGGTTTTTGTAAGTCTCAGTGCAGTATAAGTTTCAGTGGTGTGTACCCCTTTAACTCTGCCTCTGCTGCATGAGAGGTTTTTTTTTTTTTTTTTCAAGTTGTTTAGACTGTTTGTAGGCAAAAAGCATAACAAAAAAATTCACATAAAAACTCTGGTCCTTTTTAACTACAAAGACACCTCTTGTCCCACCTCGGACACCAAATGTAGACGGACGTTCACAGAGGTACACAATTGGAGTCGTTATAATGTGAAATTATAATAGGCTTTATTGTGCCTTGTCCTTTTCATCAGGACATTATCCAAACACAGGGGGGAACAAAGCTTCCATTCACTTGGGAGTATTTCTAGTGAAATCCTTGCAATTAGTTCACATCTCCATTAATTAAGCATTTCTCCCATCCCAAACACATAGCATTAAAATAAGCAGATATAAGCAGTCTCTTAATAATGAAAGTCTTATCTGTTTATCAGCTGTAGAGTAAGCTTCTCTGCTCTCCTGGAACCGCACCCGTGCGTGCACAGAAAAATATCAGCATCCAGGTTTAGAAGTCTTATTGGGTGTCTTGCAATCAGCTCAGCTGTGTGGCTGGCAGAACTCAAGACATTGTGGTGTCTCCAAAGGTCAGCTTTCAGTCAGAGCTAAAGAGAGTCACTTCCTGTCTCAAAGGCAGGCTTTTTGTAAACAATCTAATCAGGCAGGTGATGTTTAGTAATTAACTACCACACTGCTAGATTAAAGGAACATTACTGAACAGGGATAAGTCCCCTGTTACATCATCCCATTCTACTTTTGTGTCTTTTCCTTTGTGGACGCTACTTCATTTCCATTACCAGCGCTTGGGAGCACGCACAACAGAAGCACGCACAACGGGAGCTTTGTCCTGCGGTACTGTGAGCACAACACCATCAACAATATAGTGCTTTGAAGTTTATGCTAGTTGAGAATAGTGTTTTTTGAGCCCTAAGTGCCGGGTGAGATGGATACACTGAGTCGCGTTACAGCACGGCATCGGGCAACCTAGATTCACTCCGACATCAGGACTATTATTACCATGGTTAGTGCAATCATAGGGTCAGATTACTGCAGTCATTATGCTAAACTCCTGCTGACACAAGAGACATACATCACCAATATTGGCTTTATTTACCTTACTGGGGTTTTATCTTTGAGCACCTGATCAGGGGTTCATTAACTCCTTCAACCTACCATCACTTCACATCCTATTAGACCACAGAAAGTTACACCACTGGGACGTACAGATGTAGCTGTCGTTATTTCCCCAGTTGTCACACAATATTGCTTATTGGTGGTTTGAGTTTTAGCATGCAATGTGTCGATGCTCCATTCAAACAAATAGAGCAGTGAGTAACAACATTGGGCAATTTTGCATACAAATCATGTAATGACGTGGGTTATCGGTATAATAATAGGAGTACTAACACCACCTACATCTATAATGTTGTATATTTTCCTTTGGAGACCCTACCAGCCATCTGTTGTGGGTGCTTGTAGTAGTGGATGATGGGAAGTTCTGATTATGTCAAATAAAATGCAGTTTTAGCAAGTGTAGGGTAGACTGAAATTGAAGGGGTGTGTTTTTTTTAAAATAAATTGTATATGGTCTGAATCCATTCAAGCACAATTCAAATAAATATTTAAAACATGCTTTTTCTGATGTGTAACATTTTTCAAAAATAAATGGGATTAAACTAAAAAAATGAGCCAATATGAAACAAAAAATAAAACAGTAGTTTTGTGTACTAACACAGGGGTGTGCAAACTTTGTGCACTGCGCACCCTCTGCCTGCCAGCCCCTGTGCTCACGCCCCACCTTACCTAAGATCTGGCATTAAATGATGCGCAGTGTCATGTGGCTTAACGTCACGTGACCCGCGACGTCATTTGACGTGCGTTGCCATGGCGACGTGTCACATGAACCCGCGGCATCATTTGACGCCACATTGCCATGGCGACATGTCATCAAAGACAAGGTAGGAGACACTGCAGAGGCCTCGCGATCCCCTGTCACTTAATTTAAATGCCATGGGGAAGAGCGTGGGGCCACTGCAGCTGCCGTGCCCGCCCCCCATAAAAATCTTGCACCCCCCCACTTTGCGCACCCCTGTACTAACATAATGGGCACGCTGTAATTTAAATAACTAGAGCATCTAGAGTTCTTAGAAACATCCTTTTTTGTGCATTTTGAAAACTGTATGTGCATACTTTATTTTCCATTTACTGTATTGGCATACTTCATTGTTTTCAATATCCTTCAGCTGGGAAATCTAATATTTTTACTATGAAGTAATACTTTTGGACAAGAATTCATCTCTCTGATATATTCTTTGTTTATCAATTAGATTATTTGAATTTAAGATGGTCCTGTTTACATTTTGGCATAAACACGAACTAAATCAAGTTTTTATAGATTTCAAGGGATTTCTTGGCATTTCTGAAAATATAACTTAATGTAAAAACCATGCTACTGTATATTATACAAGTATGATAAACTCAGCTACTGTACACAAATGTCTATATGTAAATGTATGCATTAAATAAAAAATAGCTAAAGTGCATACTGTACATACTTTAACCAGACTTTTCTTTGCCTCTAGTGAAGTGTTTTTCAACCTTTTTTAATCCCTGTCCCTTTGAATTATATCATGGAAAAACATAGAAATCTCACATCCCTTTCATATCTCCCTCCCCCAATAATTTTAATTTGAACTGTGAAATATTGCGACAAAAGGCAAATCAAAAGATTTGTAAATTTAGAAAAACACATTTATTTTGATCTTCAATTTTTCTTTATGCAACAGGATATGTCCCATAATACCGCTCTTTCCCCATAATGCATCTGTTATGTAAACCCCTAGTACGTTCAGGATAGTAACAGGTTAATCTATGGGCCAATGACCCCCCCCCCCCCCTTATGCTTCACTTGTAAGTGAAGGAAGTAAGGTGGTGACACATGGCCTGTGTAAGCCTATTAGGGATAAGTCCAGTTCATGAGCCCGCCCCTTCCAGAGACTCCCAAGTGGGAGAATCAAATTTAGAAGTCTTGCTCTGAAGCTGAAGGAGAGAGCATGGGCTGTGAGTAAAGACTAAATACCCCCACAACTATTGGGGTATGCACCCTCCACAAGTCTGGGACTTCGGAGATCATACTCTGCTGTATGAAGAGCTGCTGCAGTGATGCCAAATAAAGACCCATGTTCAATATACCTCTGCCTGGGTGTATGTTCCTGGGCAGGAGGGGTAAAGAGTGTTGTGGTGGGAACTGATGTCCTGAAACCCGGGAGCCCACTACAGCTGGAGGCATTGTACCATGAAACGAAACTCCTGCAAGAGATCATGTCTGTCCTGTTGCCCCTTACCATTGTGGCTACTCAGTTCTCCTGAAACAACAGGTATGCCTCAGCACCATACACACACAGACCCTGTAGTAAATTGTAGAATCTCTCAGAGGAGGGGGGAAACATACATTATTTGTTTCAATTGTTATCAATGTGAGCATTGAGGCTGCTGGCTTGACCTAATCGTTAGGATTCTGGGCACTGTGGAATATAGCTCACAACGTAGGTCACTTTCAACATCGAGCCTATTGCGTTACTTTGTTTTTATAGCCACAAGTACAACTATCCGCACATGGAGTACTCTACAGCATAACTCATAGATAAAAAAAGATAAAAGGTGACAATAGGTACACTACTGCACATCATGGGATGATGTTTTAGCTTTCTATATTAAGAAAGCATAAATGTTTTGTTTTTTTCAATTTACCAAATAAAATTTTATTATAGGTACGTAGCCATGTGTAAAAGTGGTGTACATATCTCTTTCATGCTGGCAGTAATCCTGGTAAGTATGCAGGGTTGCCAGTAACAATCATGGAGGTTTGCCCTCACACCCTGGTGAAGTTTCAAATGTAGCAAAGGAAGTGACAACATGCTTTGTGTCCACGATTTGTGACACAGGGGTGAGTCATTTCTAGAGCCTATATAAGACACAGAACTGACTAAAGTTAGTGTGTTCTGTTGGTGTGCTGACTCTGTTCAGGAGAGTCATGTGGAGGTCTGCAACAGTGTGGCAGTGTCTAATGCAATAGCTGTGAGTCTGTGCAGCTCAAAGCAGAGAGACAAGCTGGTGAATCTCCCTTAAGGGAGAGGTGGAAACAACTCCATTAGGAGAAGGAGGAACCTTCCAGATGGAGTGCAGCAAAGGAATGAGCGGCTGTGAGGGGCAGTCTGCCTATGATGATAATAAAGATGCCCAAGTTCAACAAACCCTTGCTGTGTGTGAGTGAAGTCATTGCACAGAAGGAGGCACCACAGAGGAGGTCCTCATCAGTTACATCCCCCTGCGGACGCAGAGATCCTGATGAGGTGGAGGCGCTGCATCAGATGTGAGTAGGACTCTAAGCACACTACCTCAGATGCCTGTCATGCTGATATCCCCACTACCATCAAGCGGGAGACTCAGGAGTCCTGTAAGCCAGCAGGTGCACCACAACATACAGACATGTAATGGGGACCAGTTAGACCACAGGGGCCAATGTGAGATTGGGGTGTCCAGAAAAACCGTTACAGGTACATAGTTACATAGTAGATGAGGTTGAAAAAAGACGTGCGTCCATCAAGTTCAACCTATGCTAAATTTAGACGACAGCTACTTTATCCTATATCCATATTTACAGTATATTGATCAAGAGAAAGGCAAATAAAAAAAAAACCAGTGAAATATCATCCAATGATATAAGGGGAAAAATAAATTCCTTCCTTACTTCAAGAATTGGCAATAAGATGACTCCCTGGATCAACATCCTTCACATATTTCCTAATTTGGTATATCACTGTATACCTTTCCTTTCTAAAAAGATGGCCAACCTTTTTTTGAACAAATCTATTGTATCTGCCATCGCAGTCTGCATGGATAATGAATTCCACATTTTAACTGCTCTTACTGTAAAGAACCCTTTACTTTGTTGCTGGTGAAACTTCCTTTCCTCCAACCTTAAGGGATGACCCTGTGTCATTTGTACTGCCCTTGGGACAAAAGTTCTTTTGAAAGCTCCTTGTACTGTCATCGAATATATTTGTATATGGTTATCATATCCCCTCCTAGACACCTCTTCACTAATGTAAATACACCTAATTTAGCTAGCCTCTCCTCATATTATATTGTCCATCACCCGCATTAATTTTGTGCTCTTCTCTGCACTCTCTCTAGTTCTATAATGTATTTTCTAAGGAGTGGTGCCCAAAATTGCACTCCATATTCAAGGTGTGGATTTACTAATGCTTTATGAAGGAGCATAATGATGTTTATTTTCCTTCCGTCCATTGCCTGTTTAATGCTAGATACAGTACAATCTTGTTTGCCTTTGCAGCTACTGCATGACTTTGGGCACAATTGCTAAGCCTGCTGTCTACAAGCACTCCTAAATCCTTCTCCATCCAGGATTCCCCCAATTTATCCCCATTTAATTTGTATTATACAATACATTATATTATAATATTGAATATTGAACTAGCTACACCTCCCCAGAAATCTTGATACATCCCCCTGGGGAGGTACGCACAATTTATAAAATTGTATTTTGTTTATTTTCGATATTACAAATTGATAAACTTATTTATTTTTTTAAACTGGGTAATGTGCAGGCTCTTTACATTTTGATTAGAGTTATTTTACCCATATTTTTGTCATTAATAGTTTGGCATTTGTGAAGGAATAGCCCTTTTGGGTAATTGCAAGTACCTGGTATTCTGACTTGATTAGTATTTTTTTTTTATTTTGTATTGCACTTTAATTCTTTGTGTGCAATCCTGTCTTCAGAGGCACTTCAGTCCTCTGCTACATTAACAAGTCTAGTCTCTCTGCTTTCTTCAACTATGACAGGCTAGGCTTTTAACCAGACAACTATCACCAAACGTGTGGATATTAGTACACTGCAGCAACTAGCAAAACACTGCAGCAACTAGCTCTTACTGTAGATTTTAAATACCAACACCCAGAACTCCAACTCAGAATTTAAAACTGCCAACCCCAGCTTAACCCCACTTATAGACTTCTTCATGGAGGGTTCCAGAAAATGCCAGACACACAGGGCCGTCTTAACGTATGGGCATGCCGGGCAGTTTCCCGGGGTCCCCACGCACCCGGCCCATGCGTGCCCACCAATGCTCTCCCCCCGCCCGGCACCCTGGCTCGCTCTTAGGGTTGCCAGGTGTCTGGTATTTGGTTCCCCTGTCCGGTAATATATGAGAGACTAGCTGATATACCCGGCGTTGCCCGGAGGCAGGGAGGGGGGCGTGAAAGGCAGGGGGGGGGCGTGAAAGGCAGGGGGGGGCGTGAAAGGCAGGGGGGGGCGTGAAAGGCAGGGGGGGCGTCAAAGGCAGGGGGGCGTCAAAGGCGGGGGGGGGCGTGAAAGGCAGGGGGGGCATCAAAGGCAGGGGGGGCGTCAAAGGCAGGGGGGGGCATCAAAGGCAGAGGGGGGGTGTCAAAGGCAGGGGGGGCGTCAAAGGCAGGGGGGTCGTCAAAGGCAGGGGGGGTGGGCGTCAAAGGCAGGGGGGGCGTCAAAGGCAGGGGGGGGCGTCAAAGGCAGGGGGGGGCATCAAAGGCAGGGGGGGCGTCAAAGGCAAGGGGGGGGCGTTAAAGGCAGGGGGGGGTGTCAAAGGCATGGATTCCTCCCCCTGCATTTCCTCACCTGCCAGCATGCCGCGCTCCTCGGGCTGCCAGTGGTTCTCTCCCCCTTTGTGGCCTCCACCGACTCCCGGTGGCACAAAGGAGGTATTAACTCCCTGTCGCCCTCCTCCTGCTCCTCGGGGATGTTGAGCCGTAGAGAGCGTGCTCGGGGAGGTGGGGGAAAGGAGGAGGGAAGGGGGAGAGTGGGAGAGTGGGAGAGCGACACACACGCGACACCTACCTCTACTTCCGGGCGCCGCCATCTTAGCACTCGGCGCCGCTAGGGAGGAAGGGGGTCCATCCGGGCGCCACCATCTTAGGCTCCGCGAGGCAGCTGCAGCCTGCCTGGCCACTGCCAGAGAGCGTGCTCTTGGGGGTGGGGGGAAGTGGGAGAGTGGGAGAGCGACACACACGTGACACCTACCTCTACTTCCGGGTGCCGCCATCTTCTCAATCGGTGCCGCGAGGGAGGAAGGGGGTCCTTCCAGGCACCGCCATCTTAGGCGCCGCGAGGCAGCTGCAGCCTGCATGGCCACTGCCTGTTCCCCCGCCGGGGAGGGAGGTGAGTGAGTGCCGGGGAGGGAGAGAGAGGTGAGCGCCAGGGAGGGAGAGAGAGGTGAGAGCCGGGGAGGGAGAGAGAGCTGAGCGCCAGGGAGGGAGAGAGAGCTGAGTGCCGGGGAGGGAGAGAGAGCTGAGCCCCGGGGAGGGAGAGAGAGGTGAGCGCCGGGGAGAGAGAGCTGAGCGCCGGGGAGGGAGAGAGAGGTGTGTGTGTGGCCGATGGGGAAGTGAGTGGCAGTTGGGTGACGTCAGACCCACCAATCTGATTGGCCAGACGCTGAGGACCAATCAGATTCACTGCAGCTAGTACCAACCTTTCGATTTTATATATTAAGATAATACCGGACATGGGATAAAGCAGGGCTGCTGCTTCTAGGGGGCTGGGCAGCTTCTGATTGGTTGCTGCTGTGTAATTCAGCCAATCGGGAGGTGGCACGAGCCTGGGGGGTGAGGCCAAAGAGTGGAGGAAAGGTGCATGCAGCAGAGAGGAGAAGTTGTGTCTGTGTGTCTCAATGTCCTGCCAGTGTGTGTCTGTCTATCTGTGTCCTATCTGTATATGTGTGTGTCTGTGTATCTGTGTGTGTGTATCTGTGTGTGTATGTGTGTCTCAGTGTGTGTGTCTCAGTGTGTCTTTCTTTCTGTCTGTCCTGTGTCCTGCCTGTATATGTGTGTGCCTCAGCGAGTTTGTGAGTGAGTGAGTGTGTCTCATTGTGTATGTGTATCTCAGTGTGTGTGTGTGTGTGTGTGTGTGTGTATGTCTCAGTGTGTGTGTGTGTGTGTGTGTGTGTGTATGTCTCAGTGTGTGTGTGTGTGTGTGTGTGTGTGTGTGTGTGTGTGTGTGTGTGTGTGTGTGTGTGTGTGTGTGTGTGTGTGTGTGTGTGTGTGTGTGTGTGGTGACAAACAGTACATACAGTACTGGCAACTTTGTTTAATTGCTCACTCACCCTTACGTGTCTTTTACTATACTAACAGTCTTCCCATTTTCAAGATCTATTAAAAAATAACCACCATTGTAAATTCTCAGAAAGGCTCCATAACTCAGCTCTCATCACAGCAGCATTGCAATCTCTGCAGCACCCTTCTTACTTACAGATCATCCCCAAGAAGGCAGAGCAGGTTACTTATCCAATGGCATGATTTAATATGCAATTTAAAGCTGGATTTTGAAGTCTAAATTTGAAAGCAACTGTAATGACAGGGGGGATGGGGGGTAACAGAGGATGAAAGGATGGGGGTAACAGAGGATGAAGGGACGGGGGAAAGAGGATGAAGGGATGGGGGGTAACAGAGGATGAAAGGAGGGGGTGAGAGAGGATGAAGGGAGGGGGGATGAGGGGATGAAGGGGTGTGAGAGGACAAGGGGGGTGAGGGGACAAAGGGGGGTGGGAGGATGAGAGGACAAGGGGGTGGGAGGGTGAGAGGACAAGGGGGGAGAGAGAGAGAGGATGAGGAGGGGGTGCAATAATCTTGGAATTTGTGGGAGGAGTATTAATATTAGTATTGCTCGCCATGTACAGTATGACTGCAGGTCAGTTATTTATAAATGATCTGACCATTACGTCATTTGTTCTAAATTTCACTCCAAGCATGCACCAATTTGCACTATTTCATATTCTATTTCCTAAAACAATCCTCGGAAGGGTGCCCCTTCCCAAGACTCCTCCCCAGATTTTTTACGAAATAGAATATAAATTGGTGCAAATTGGTGAATATTTGGAGTGAAATTTAGAACTAATGACATAACAGTCAGGTCATTTATAAATAACATTTTTCCCCTCCAATGATTCTCGAGTACGTCGCACCTTTCACCATTGTGTCCAGTATTTTTGGATGAGCCCCCTGGCAACCATACTCGCGCTCCCCCCGCTCCGGCACTACGGTTCCGCTCGCTCTCCCCCCGCCCGGCTCCCCGGCTCCGCTCGCTCTCCCCCCGCCCAGCACCCCGGCTCGCATCACAACCGCTCGCAGCCTAGCAGTGCAGCACTTCCGGGGCCTGCTGCTGCTAGTGAGTGCGTGGGAGGCTGGGAGCGACAGTGTAGGCAGGGCCCCGTGCACTGCTTTGCCCCGGGGCCCCTAATGTTGTTAAGATGGCCCTGCAGACACATCTAGTCTTTTACAGAAGTTTCCATTGTTAGCAGATAACTCCGAAATTATGGCTATAATGCAATGCTGCAATCCCCAACTTCTCTTCATATTCCCTTAAGAAGCTACAGTAAATTGACAAACCGAACTCCTTTCTTTCAACAGACAGCAATACCATAAAGTTTCAACGGTCTGTCTTACACTTTCATCATTACTACTGTAATAGATCTATCCTTAAATATTGATTACAATACAAATAAAAGCTAGTCAAGGGGATAACATTTACAGATGCATTAGTACCTCAAGTTTTACTGTAAGCGCCACTGAAAACAATGGTAATGTGGGTGTTATCTCCTTAAGCAATGCAATATTTACTGCACTATTTCTTGCTTCATTTAGCATTGGCAAGAGTAATATGGATGGCTCCATCTGTATAGAGACCATTTAGACATGCACACTGGCATATACAGGATGAACACATCAATCAATCACAAATAAGACACATTTAATTATTGAGTTAAAAAAAAAATACCTCATTGTGTAAAAGGGGATTCATTATTTTAGGTTTAACCCTTTCATGCAGAGTTATTTACATTCAACAATGTCAATAAATATACAAACCTATTTTTTGTCACGGTCAATGTAGGATGATCGGTGGAAATATAACTCCCTTGTGCAGCACTGCCGAGGCAGATTGCACTTAAAATTGTTTACTAACTTCCCTCATATGTTTGTGGAATGATTATGGAGTATAAAATATGGAATATTGCAACCTGTACTTTGGATAAGTTATGCAGAAGCATTATTATATCACGCATAATGTAACCTGCAATTAGTGTCCCACTGACTGAACACTCCTTTAATCAAACTGTGAAAGGCAGAACTGATCAGGCTCATGGCATGATGGCTTGAGCTCTTTTGAGAGAAACTTATATGTGTGCAGATTAAAGATTATAGTATTAGTAATCATAATGTAATTAGAACTCCCTAGACTGTTTATAGTTGGGAATAGGTAGTGTTAGCAACCGGTTTTATGCTTCTTATTGAGCAAAACAAATTGACTTTTTCAGGCTTATTACCTCTTGTGTTAAACAGTCAAAGGATAATTGAATTAGATAATTGTTTTAAACCTATTACAATTAGTTGTTGGTGAAGAAAGAACATACCAATTAGGTTCAGTAAAACAAATATAGATTTCAAATACTGCAACATTGTTAAAATTTAATGCAATGCTGTACGCCAAACATCCCTTACATCCCTTACATCCAGAGTACACAATACTGTGCATCCATCATTCATTAGCTTCAAATAGTTTTTAAAGTTCAAGCAAACTACTGTAGAAAACACAGCCTGTAACGGCTTCAACTCTGTACTATAAAATATTTGATATTATGATCACGATTTGCAAATAAAAAGATAATAAGTGATATTCAAGACATTATGGGGCCTATGCAGAGAGCAGCGAATTTTAAAATTGGCGAGTTTAATAAAAAGTAGCTTTTTTGGAGAGTTTTATTCTCCATATGCAGAAATGTGCGAATTCTGCTATGTTTAACATGAATGCGTGTGGCGAGTTTAAATTGGCGAGATGCGCGCTGCAGAAATGTGTTAAAAAAAAATCGCGCCTTTTTTTTCCCTTTGCTATGGCCGCGAGCGGCAGCTTCTTGACAACTTTTTCTGGCGAGGCAAAAAGGAGACAATCGCGCCATTTTATTGGCGCGAACAGCCGCTAGATGCCGTTCGCGCCTCTCTGCATAAGGATATTTTTAAAACTGGCGAGATGGAGGTTCTCGCCAGCCGCGAGGCGAGTTTTAGAAATAGAAAAAAAAATTGGCGCGTTTTTCGTAACTCGCCATTTTCTGCTGTTTTCTGCGCGATTTTCTCCAAAAAATGGCGAATTTCGAAATAGCGCTGCTCTCTGCATAGGCCCCTAGGCGTTTAAAAAAAAAACTGTTATCAACTTGACTGCCAGATGTTTAGTTTGCATTACTCAATGGGTTAACATCCTATGTAGATTAAACACCAACCTTCAGCAAAATTTTGAAATATTCCTATAACTTTCTACCAAAAAAGCTAATCACATATATAGGTTACAGCACATATGTTTAGGAATTCCGTTATGGTGTTGGAAAATACTTTTTGGTTAATTAATAAAACATAAAATAAATAACAAAAGGAATTTAAATTTTAGAATTTTTTTTTTAAAGAGCTGAAATATGGGCAAAAAGCACATATTGTTTTGCTTAGTGCCTATTTTATCTTCTTTCAAAAAATTGGGACTAAAGTCTATAATTACAAATATCAACGTCCTGCAGCTCTGTAAATCTTTAAAAATTAACCTCCTGAGGAACAAACTTCTAAAAATGAGTGAAATGAGTTTGAGCCATGCAATAAGAACTGCTTCTACCTTCAAATAATAAAAAAACCACAGAAAGTATTTTCTGAATATGTCTTTCTACACCTGGTTCCTTCAACTCTATTACAGAAAGAAAAAAACAATCAAAAAAACAGATTCCAAAAGCTACAAAAGGTTAAATTTGTAGACTTGTAAGCAGGGCCGCCAACAGGGGGGACAGCGGGTATTGGCATCCCGGGACCCGTAGGTCAGGGGGCCTGGCCGCGTGGCCATTAAAAAAAAAACACAGTGTGGCTACACCCGGTGCCGGGTCTCTCTGACGGCAGAACCGGAAGTCAGCTGGGCTAAGCTTCTGGCACACCAGCGTGAGATGAAGGCCCGGCGCGTGAGACAGATAGGTGCCTGCAGTGGGGCACGGCCGACGGCAACTGCTGTAACCAGCTGCCGGGCCCCTGCAGTACCACCAGCCACCGCCCCCCCCCCCTCCACAGCATCGCCATCCCCCACGGGCTTCCCCCCCACTGTACCTCCAGCACCTGCCCACCCCTCAGCACCGCCGGCCCCCCGCAATACCACCAGCCATCGCCCCCCACCGCGGCCACAGCAAAGGGCCTCCTGGAACAACCCCCACCCCCCGCAACACCGCTACCTGCCCTCCCCCCCGCAGCCGCAGCAACGGCCCTCCCGCAGCAACCAGCCCCCCGCCCCACAACAACGGCCCTATGCACCCACCGGCACCCACCCCCCACAGCCACCAGCCCCCCCGCAACAACCGACCCTCTGAGCCACTGTCACCCCCACCCCCCGCAGCCACCGGGCCTGACCTGAGACATTCCCCAAGGAAGTCTGATTTTTATATGTATTGGGGGGGTTGGGGTATCTTTTATACAGATTAGGGTATTTTTTATATGTATTGGGTAGTTGGGGTATTTTTTATATGTATTGGAGGGTTGGGTATTTTTTAAATGTATTGGGGGGGTTGGAGTATTTTTTTTATATGTATTGGGGGGGTTGGAGTATTTTTTTTTAATATGTATTGGGGGTTGGGGTATATTTGTATATGTATTGGGGGTTGGGGTATATTTGTATATGTATTGGGGGTTGGAGTATTTTTTTATATGTATTGGGGGGTTCGGGTACGTTTTATATGTATTGGGGAGGTGGGTGTATTTTTATATGTATTGGGGGGGATATTTTTATATGTATTGTGAGGGTCTCACATATTTTAGCAATGTGTCCAGTATTTTTGGACATGCCACCTGGCAACCCTAGCCACCGTACCCCCACCCCCCTCAGCCATCCTGCAGCCACCGGCCTAATTTCCCCCTCCCCATAGCAATGTCACCCCCTTCATAGCCACCGGCCCCCCCATTAGCAGCCACTGGCCCCCCCATTAGCAGCCGCCGGCGCACCCCACCCCCCCAAGTAGCAGCCACCGGCGCCCCCTCCAGTTGCAGCCACCACCCCCCCCAGTAGCAACCACTGCCCCCCCAGTAGCAGCCACAGCCCCCCCCCCCCAGTAGCAGCCACCGTGCCCCCCATAAGCAGCCACCAGCCACCCCAATAGCAGCCGCCGGCCTACCGCCCATCCCTCACGATGGGAGAGACTTACAGCCTTCCTCTCTCCTTGGGGAGAAGAGGCAGACTCCTCTAACTTTGATAATCCTCTGGAAAACTCTGGAAGGGGCGGACTCATGGACTGTACCCACCTCTATTGGGCTGTACACAGGCCATGAGTCACCACCTCTATTCCTTCACTTTCAAGGGAAAGCAGAAGAGGGGTCACTGGCCCATAGATTAACCTGCTACTGCCTGGAACTTAACAGGACTTACATATCAGATATATTATGGGCCACATGCACTAAGCGCCGAATAAATGCAATCGCCAAGTGCTCCCTATCGGCATGATTTTGGCGATTTGCCCTCGCAGTATTCAATAAGGGCCGAATCCATGCCGAATCCCTGCCGAATCACTGCGAAAGCAAAACGCAGATGAGCCGGTGATAAAACGCCGATAGCCTGGCAATAGACCGTTTCTGCCGATATGTGTTTGCAGCAGAGAGAGATCTGCCGCTCTCTCTGCGCAAACATCGGCAAAATAAAAACATATCAAAACAACTTTTATTCATAGTGTACATGTGCAGGGGGTCTCCGGAGCTGAACCGCATTGGTTTCAGGTCCGGGGACCCCCTTCTTCCCGAGATACAGGCCCCTTTATGAGGTGCCGGTATCCCTCTGCGTTTCAATGTCCCGATCACGTGACCGCGGAATGTAAACAAAGCAGAGGGATACCGGCACCCCTAAAGTGGCCTGTATCTCGGGAAGCAGGGGGTCCCCGGACCTAAAACCAAAGCGGTCCGGGGCATCGGGTGCCAGTGTCGCCGCCATCTTTATAGAGCCCACGTCACGTCTTGGACACTATAAAGATGGCGGCGACACTGGAACCGATGCCCCAAACCGGGGCCTGTAACTCGGGAAGCAGGGTGTCCCTGAGCCACAAATCAATGCGGTTCAGCTCAGGGGACCCCCTGCTTCCGCACAATGTTATTAAAATACATTAATGATGCTTCATTACCATAGTGGATAGCCGCTAAGGCAATGAAGGGGTTAAGGCATAATACAGTAATGGGCAAAATTACTATTATCCACAAATGGATAATAGTGCATTTGTCCATTTAAAATACATAAAGAACAATAAATACATTAAATATATATAGCACTCACCCTTGTCCGGCTGCCACGATGAAGGCCATCCTCATCTTCATCCTGCCCATGCCCCCTCCGCTGCTGCAAAACAGAAACAAGAATAAAAACATCCAATGTAATGTCCCCTAACCCCTTAATCACTGTAGCAGTTATTAACCGCTACAGTCATTAAGGGGTTAACCCACCCTCACCCACCACTCGGGAGGCCTATATACCCTCCCCCACTAACCCCCCACCCCGTGAGGCCTAACCACCCTCACCCACTACCCACAAGGGAGGCCTACCCACATACCCTTGGTGCCAATACCCCTCCCCCCACCCCCAGTACCCACAATAAAAACAATACACTGCCCCACAATACACATCATTCTATTTATTAAATACATAACCCACCCCCTGTGCCCCCCCATAAATACATGATTTATCCTTTTACATACAGGGTTCATACCCCAGGCCCACGCGAGTCCCCGGTGGGCCTGACGGGTCACCTGACAGACCTACAGGTTACCAGCAACTTGTTTCATACAGGTTCTGGAGACCTGTTGGTGGGTCCCGCCAGGTGCCATGGCCCCCAGGTGGTCTCCGCGGGTTCACCGTGGGCCACAATTGGGTCCCCACGGTAGAACCGCGGATGTCTGGGAGCCCCGGGTCAGACCCACAGGTGTCTGCGGGGCCTCGGGTGGTTCCCACGGGGGTCTGGGGATCCACGGGTGGGCACTTCGTTACCGTAGCACATAGCCGCAAAGGTAAGGAATGATTGTTTATTTATATATGTGTTTTACTCATAGTGTAGATGTGCAGAGGGCTTCCGGAGATGAACCGCTTTGGTTTTAGGTCCAGGGACCCCATGCTTCCCGAGATACAGCCCCTTTAGGGGGTGACGGTATCCCTCTGCTTTGTTTACATTCCGCGGTCACGTGATTGGGACCTTTAAATGCAGAGGGATACCGGCACCTCATATAGGGGCCTGTATCTCGGGAAGCAGGGGGTCCCCGGACCTGAAACCAATGCGGTTCAGCTCCAGAGACCCCCTGCACATGTACACTATGAATAAAAGTTTTTTAAAAATACTTTATATTTTGCCGATGTTTGCGCTGAGAGAGCGGCTGGTCTCTCTCTGCTGCAAACACCTATCGGCAGAAAAGGCCTATCGGCAGGTTATCTGGAGCCAGCCTGTTTCGTCACAGGCTCATCGGCAGTTTCGCTTTCGCAGTGATTCGGAAGGGATCGGCATGGATTTGGCCTTTACTGAATACTGCGAGGGCAAATCGCCAAAATCATGCCGATAGGGAACACTTGCCGAAATAATAGTGTAGATGAGCAGAGGGTTATGGGGTGCCTGTTTCTTTTGGCAGAGGGGGTGGATGAAGGGGGTAGTCTAAGGCTCAGTGCTTAGGCTTGCCTTGAAGGTTGCGGGAATAGTTAACCCCTTCACTACCATAGCGGTGGGAACCGCTGTGGTAATGAATGGGGTTAAAGAGTCCCGCTACCCCCCAGATGTCCTAAACACTCACCCTTGGGGCTACTACCCCCTTCACCCAATCCCTCTTCCCCAAGAAACAAAAATAACACAACAACCCCACTACCCACCTCCTCTACCCCCAACAGCCCCCACTCCCACAAGACATACAGTACATTAATGGGCAAAATAAATATTATCCAGATATGGATAATAGCTGATTTGCACTTTATAAAATCCAACATTAGCCAGCCAGCATAAATAAAGTAAATAAAAAACGTTCTACTTACCCCTGCTAGAATGAAGGACTTCCTCATCATCATACAAAAAAAAACATTTGTTCAAGTTAGAAAATTGGATTTTTTCCAAGATAAAGTAAATCAGAAATAAAGGTTTGTCCTTAAAGTGGAGAGCCCCAAGTTAGGGGAAAACCCCAAATAATGCTTATTTTTAGAGTAAAGGGCTAATCTGCAAATCTTGCTTGGCCACGTGTGTGTCCATGTCCTCCGTAGCCAGCAAGAGTACATAAAAATGTACAATATAATGACCCCTAACCCTTTAATCACCTTAGCAATCAATAACCACTATACTAATTAAGGGGTTAACCCCCACTACCCACCCGGGAGGCCTAACCACCCACCCCGTACCCACTATACCCACCATTGATTGGCACAATGGTATATCATACCTATATAATATGGGCATGATAAACAATTATAGCACTAAATATTCAACTTAATACAAATCATTAAGGCAAAAAATACACAAGAATAAAATATATGCACAAGCACCTAAACACCCCAACAATAAAATAATTAAAAAGCCTAATAATACAGATTAATCAAAACGATCTATCTCCCAAACAGCAAAACAATACAAATTATGTTATTTCAAAACATAAGAATTAGAATAAATAAACACCTATCCAATCAATTCCAGAAATAAAAGCAATAGCCAACAATTCAATAAAATAAATAAAAGCACCAGCCAACCAATCAACTAAATAAATAAATAAAAGCACTAGCTAATAAAACAATTAATTACTTTAATCCAGTAGCCAACAAAACAAATGATTAATTTAAAATGCGAACCAATCCCAAAATGTACTAAAAACAAGCCAGACAAATTCAAAACAATTTTATCAAAGCAATTATCAGAAATAGAAAAAATACCAATCAATACAAAACAAGCATTTGCCAAAAAAAGCATTACCTTTCACTGTATGTATCTACCCTAAAGGGGCACCGACTAATACATTATCAGTCAATGGGCAATCACAAATATTAAAAGAAAGAAATACAATAAAAAAACTGAAAAAGGACATTTACTGTGCATACATTCAATATTTTACTAACCTATAGATGTCTTCGCTCTCCGAATCCCGCATATCTGCAAGCTCCCGACCCACGACCTCATCACCCGCAATCCGTCTCCATTCTCCTCGAAGGACAGCATCAGGTAAAAAAAAATTCTGTCTTTGATCTTCTGTCACCTTCATCTATCTTCATCTGTCATTATTTTCTTCTTTTCTTTAACCTTCTTTCTTTCAATCCAAAACCCCATGGTAAATCCACCAATGGAAGTTGTCTCGTCGTCTTCTTGAGCTAAAATGAGATGGAACAGGCCTTATACAGAGCCTATGTCGCCACATTTTAGGGTCAGATGGTACAGCTCCAATCCGATTGGACGCTGTATCATGCGCCTGCCTCTTTTTATTTTTAAGGACGTGACGTCATCGTGACGTTATGTGACGTCATCTCCAACGGAGGTACGTAACATCCTTAAAACCACATGTCTCATATCACATGGTATTACAGCCAATGGGATTGAAGACAATCCCATTGGTGCATGTACCATGTGATATGTTAAATTAATTTAAAGGATGTGATATCACTGGAGTGAGGATTTTGAGAGAAACTCACCATTCTGGTGCTGCGATTAGCCTCGATAAGCCAATCAAGGCTACTAGAATTGCACGAGTTTCAGAACCTAACGAGAAGGGGCTTATCGCCGCTCAACCGGCAATTTGTTTTTGACGGCTGCAAAAAAGGGAGATTTATGCCTTTATCGCCCACTTAACAAGGCAGTAGGCATTTTGGACGATAAGGCCATGATAAGTGGGTTATGAAGGCTTATAGAATAGGCCACTATGTGTCTGTTCCAGACGGATGCAGCCTGGTAGGATTCACATATTGGGTGTCCGATTCAGAAACTTGGGCCCCCACTGTGTTAATCCTGATCGGCCATTAGTCTGGTCACAGGGATTCTGCGAGCAGGCGGGTGTCAGAATCATGCCATTGGCTGATTCCTTGCTGACTATGAGGCAAACTATCTGTCTGCATCTGTATGGAAAATGGCAACTTAAATCAATGTCTAATGATATATATTTTTGATAGTTATAAAGCTGTAGCTTGTAATGTTTCAGAATAATTTATCTCCAGTGTAGCTTTGTACGCACTTCAAAAACACCTGCAGCAGCATTAAACCCACATTTTCTATAGATATCTGGTACAAAGATGGTTATCCACTTTTCTACCAATTTCCTGTATCAGTCATCAGTTTTCTGGCCTTTTAAAAAGGGTTACTTACAATCTGCAATTCGTTTATAAAATAAAAATATTTTTTTTATTACATTTATTTTATTACATTTATTCACAATTTTTTAATCAATTTAAGGCATAACAGAAAATCAATGTTATATTTTGGAGTCCTGCATCCAGTCCATTAGCTCAAATGTGTTAATTTGGCCTGGTACCTGGTTTCAGTGTAGTCCTAGAAATGTGTATGCATTGTTTGTGACTTTTATCTTATATTTGACACAATGGTAACTAATAGGATTCCAAGAGCTATTGCAAAGTATTTAGTTGAACAATCTCTGCTATTCGCAGCAGGATTGAAGGACAATACATAGTTCTGTAATCTGTAATAAAACCAGGCCTGAGCTGATTTACATGTACTTCAAATGGACTATTATAATGGCGCTATTATCAACAAACTCCATAGCTATTCATTAGGGCTCTAATGATATTTAATCAGTCAGATTAATTTATATAGACAAATAACAACTGGGAAAATATGAGATATTTTGGTAAAAAATTATGTTATGGTACATTTAAAAATAAATTTGGGGTATATACCTAGGCACTGAGGATAACAGTATAATGCAGTAATTAATCGTATTTAACACCATGTCGATGTTTATCTCACTTACAGAGAGCACATTTCAAGTTCATTTCCCTGTACAGACAAGTTCACTGAGGAGGAAAACTAACTTAACACTCTACCTATTTTGTATTGTTCAAGATACATTTTATGTACTGGAGCAGATAACAGAATACATGAATCATACAATTTCATGCATATCATTATAACTCAATTATTCAATACACAAAAAGACACATGACAAATATATCGTTTTATATTTAAAGAGTAAAGTATATTCCATAAGAGTATAGTATACTATACATTATATATTATGAATGTTCTACTTTGTATAGGGCCTTCCACTGTAAGGAAAGGACATGATGTTTCTTCACATCAGGAATGAGTGGTTCTCTTCCTAATATATATACATTATATATATGTAGCCAAGTCTCCTTGGACTAACATTTCCTAGACCTTGGTTCCACTGTAAGTCCACATAAAGTGTGGACAGTGTGGGCATGATTCCTATGGGGTCTGTTCTAATGTTCAGTGTGTAATGTTATATTGTTCATAAGGTATGAGAAATAAAGTTTATGAGTAGCTCTCATTGAAAGGAGGGGGTCTATGACAAGAATAGGCCAGCTTACAAGCCACTCCCCAGGGAATCAGGGGGTGTTCTTCCCTATAGAGTAGAGTAAGGGTTCGTAAGTGTTGAGTCTGGGATAGCTATCAGAGAGTGAGGTTCTTCTGGAAGATATGCCAGAGTGTGCAGACACGGAAGATAGTTCTTCTGCTAGAGAAGTGTCTGAGGCCTAGTCCCTAGGGGATAAGGGCCAGTTGATAAGTGATCCAGTGCATGTACCTCATTACTAAATAACCTCAGTCATACAGTACCAACAACTGGTGTAGTCCTTGAAGCATGGCTGTTAAAAAGAAGTGTCCATG
>NC_134483.1:445932394-446044894 GCF_040206685.1 Ascaphus truei
TTACATTCTGAATTTGCTAAAATAATAAATTAGAGTAAGTATGGTGTGACAATTTATAATGTGTGTAATTACCTTTGTCGCTGAAAGAACTGCTTTATTTTTCCAAGCAGTGCTATCCCTCAAATAGCAAAGTAGAAATTACTAATTGTACTTACTAGAGAAATAACTGTTATGTTTTGAACTCTGACAAATAACTGAAAAAATGTTACCTCCCAGATGCAACAAACAGTAAATGTGAGACACAAGATTTTGACAACCTCTCTGAACTTTTGCTAAGTTAAAATTGTAAACCCTTATACAACTTTCTGCTGATTTCTGTGCAGATAATATAAACTTACGAGGGTGAGTTCATGTATAATGTACTGTAAGCCATGGAAATCAGCCTCTTTCCTCTTGAAAACATATTGATATTTTGATTAGAAAATTAAATTATAATGGCTGTTCATGACACGATGATGGATATTAGCCTAAAAGAGCTGTTTTGTTTCATCGTTTGTTTTCTATCAAGTGTGGGAAGGAAATACAATAAGGAATTATTTACAATACTAAAAGGAATGCATTATTTATATAGTAATCTTGTCAGCACAGGGCATTTGTGGCCTTCAACTGGAAGAGTTGAAGGCCCGAGATTAATCTGAGGCCCTTAAACTAAACAGTGCATTATTGTCCAGTAATGCCTGGTTATGAGGGGATTATTATTATTATTATAGGCTACAAGTATGTTTTATTTTTATTTTTCATAAATATTTGTTTAGATGCTTTTGTATAGTCATATTGTTTTTACTACTGTAGCCCTGTTTCCCTATAAACAGGAAACTACCCACCGCTGCACTTATACTTGTTTGCTACAGGTACGTGAGCCTCTGCCACGGAGACCCTGGGGGTGTGTACTTACTCTGGTGCAGCGGCTCCACCTGTGAGGGATCCTAGCAGTGTGGAAGTAGCCCCTCACAGGACACAAAAATAACCACCCACACAATGCAAAATAACATAACGTTTACTGACACAATAGTAATGATGTGAAGGAGTATTCTCCTTTAAGAACCAGAGATATACTACTGCGGCTCATTCTATTCTAACATATCGCCGTTTTTTCCCTGGGTTTTTCCTGGAATGCGACGCGCTTCACCGGGAGCATGCCGCATTCATTTTGTGTTCTCAGCCACGGGTCATGCGCGGGTCATGCGGGTGGTTGACGCGCGGTTGATGCGTTTATTGAGAATGGTTCGGATTTAATAGGTTGCAATTCTTCGCGTGTCCGCCAGATGGCAGATATTCATGAATTGTAATGCGCATACGCTTCAGTAATGTGTCCACTTGCAGGTGTTTCGTTTAAAAAAGATACCACAGTGTGCTATTGTAAATTGGCCTTGAGACTGAAGGAAGAGGTTGCAATAATGTATCAATTTAGGCTTTTCATATTAAAGAAAGACAAAGACCAGTTTCTGTTACAGTATTCTCCAGAGAGCCTCCGCCATGAGTGTTCAAATGCAGCCCGTTTTCCAAAAACCCGACAGAAGTTACACGTATTTGATATGGGCCGCGATTAATGCAACAGATGATAAGATGGCAACAGTTGTTCAAATTTATCAGTATTTTATCGAAAACTATGACTTTTACAAATTTTTGCCAGATGCTCGTGTGTGGAAGCGTGCAATAAGGAAAAGGTTATGTAGCGATCCCTGTTTTTATCGTATTGAGCCACAATTTATTGGAGGGTATTGGTATGTATCACCGGCTTTTTCCTGTTTCTATGATCATGCAGACGGCAAAAGGCGGAAGGTCGTGTTAAAAACAACTAAGAAACGACAGTCGCTGCCAAGCAATGCACCAGCACCGGCTTCCAATAACGGTCCCACCGTCAGTGACAACCCTTGCTGTCTGTCCAGCGAGCCTGAGCCGGATTTCGCGTGCAGTTTCGATCAAGCTTGCATGTACCTAAGCAATTTCCAGCCACATCAGCTGACTACGGGTGTAGTAGTCCCGCTGCCAACTATCGACGTGGATGATCAAGAACGCTGGACTGGCAGTGACCCAGCGCCGGCGCCAGATGAATGGGAAATTCTATGGTGAGTATTGTTGCCGTATTATTTTTTGTGTTTTTTTTATTTTGACAATACAGTATCAATATCGGCGCGATTCAAAAGTCAAGCGATTCTCCTGTAAGCAATATCATTGGCTGAGCGGCTTCTCCAGAACTGTACTGCAGATACTGAACAATTGGTGGAACGCTAGGCGCATGCGCATTGGAACCTTCTTGAAACGCATATGCGTGTCATTACATCGACGGTAGGCGCATGCGCATGTGAACAGGAGACGTCCCCCGAGAAAATTATTGGTGGGACTGGCTGGGAACGTCTTTAGGGGACTGACCATTACAGTAAACTTTTCTTTTTGTTTTTCCTCAGAAAAGAAAACGGCTAATGGAGGAATTTCGATGGATAATATCGCTTTGTGTAACAATGCCTGCACATTGCTGAATCGGATTTAAAACCCCACGTACCAGAGTCTACAGTTTAGTGGCCGTTGTTATTGATTAGGATAGAATACTGTACCTGAAACAGTATGCTGATGTTTTCCGGCCGTACAGTATACAATACTTTTTTATATACAGTATACTGTGTAATAAACCCGAAAAAATAAAAACTATGCATTTATTCTACATGTATTACAGTACTGTACATACAGTATGTGTCTTCTATACAGTGCCAGTACATACATTACAGTACAGTACTGTATGTGTCTTCTATTTTTTTTAATACTATTGTACTGAGCATGCCTACAGTATACAGTACAGTATGCCTGGACAGTAGTGTACATTCTAGAAACACTGTATTTTGTTACAGTAGCAAAGGAGACAATGGAACAATGTAAAACAAATCAACATGTTCTTTTATTGGTGGAGAAAGTACAAAAACATTTATTTACAAATACTGTACAATGGAGAAACATTTTAAGTGCACAGCAATTCAAAACATCAACAGGTGTATGGTTTACTGCTACAGTAGTGAAAACATTTAGGTATAGAAAGTAAAAAACATTTATAGTCAGTCAGTATGGTTTACAGTCACATGTTTTAAAAACAAATTCTTTATTCATAAAATATACAAAACACAACATCTCCTTTATTAAAGATGGGCAAGTCAAAACATATACTGTCGGATGGTGTGCAAAACAGTCTGCACCAGTACAGTCCTCGAGGGCAGCAAACAGGCCAGGTTTTCAGGGTAACCTTTAAAAACCGTGCCTGTTTGCGGCCCTCAGGGACTGGAATTGTGCAGGTCCTGTGTGTGTGTGTGTGTGTGTACAGCAAGTTAAAACATTTCTGTATAAATGCAAGTTAAAACTTACAAACATTTTTTTATTAATACAAGTTAAAACACACAACATCTCCTGTATTTAAATACAGCAGGTCAAAACATGTACAGTACCGTACAGTACAGTTCAGCACAACAGTATGGTCTTACCTAAAAAAATCTTTATTCATAAAATACAGTATTCAAAATGCAACATCTCCTTTTTTTAAAGAAACATGTACAGTACAGTGGGGTCGTGTGCAAAACAGTCAGTCAGGCCTGCACCACTACAGTCCTCGAGGGCAGAAAACAGGCCCGTTTTTCAGGACAACCTTGAAAACCGGGTCTGTTTGCGGCCCTCCGGGACTGGAATTGTGCAGGTCCTGTGTGTGTGCACAGCAAGTTAAAACATTTCTGTATAAATACAAGTTAAAACACACAACAACATCTCCTTTATTTAAGTAAAGCAGGTGAAAACATGTACAATACAGTTCAGCACAACAGTATGGTCTTACAGTACGCGTGATTAAACCAGAAAGTCCACCAGATTTTCAGTCCATGGCCGATTCCTTGCATGGCGCAAAACGCCATTAATGCAGTCTCGAACGCCTTTCATTACAGGATCTGTAATTGTATAAAAGCGCCGCATTTTCTCCAGAATGGTCTTTCTTAAATTGGCAGGAAGCGCCTTTTTTACGCGATTTCCTTCATAGTTCACTCTGAAGGCCCAGTCGCAGTACAACGAGTAGGGCACATGGTGCTTAAAAAGTAACAAGGCATACTTGTAGGGTGCACCAGCACTCATCACCCTATACTTCTCCCTGAGCGCCGGCGGCAGATCGCACAGGCTGATGTCAGGCACCGTATCGATGCGAGCGAATGTAGGTCTTCTAAGAGCGGGTGTGCTTGAGGCGACGGGCGAGGGTAGGTTGTCTGGGAGGAAGCTTTCCTCCTGTCTTGGTCGCTGTGTTGTCTCCTGGCGTGGTCTTGACGGGGTTGTCATGTCCTCCTCAACGGCATACATGTACACTACATCTTCGATGCTCCCATTCATCACATCCATGCCACCCTCCTGCTCAGGCGTCGGGGAAACAGGGGCATGAACACTGAGCAAATGATGTATACCTGCTATGTCGGCCTCTATCTTCTCTATCCGTTGATCCATATGTTGCATCCGTTGATCCATATCTAGCATCCGTTGATCCATATGTAGCATCCATTGCTCCACATTTAGCATGGTTTCCAGAAGCAGATCTATCTTTGCCAGCACAATAGAGTTCCGGGGATATCCACACTTATCACATTCAGCATCCGGTCTAACAAGCTGCTTCTTGTGCATGGCGTGTGGACATCTGGGTGGATGGGTGCAACGGAGGATGAGATGGGGGTTCCATAGAGAGAAGCGGCAGCGTTGTCGAAGAAGGGTGGAGGAGGTGACCTGTGGATATCCGGTAGAGGAGAAGCGGCAGCGTCGTCGAAGAGGGATGGAGAAAGTGACCTTTGGATTTCCAGGCGAGAAGCAGAGTCATCTAAGAGCAAAGGAGAAAGTCACCCGTGGATTTCAGAGGCACCAGCGGCAGCGTAGTCGGATAAAACTGAAGAAGATGGCCTGTGGGTTTCCTGGAGGGCGGCGGCAGCGTCGAGGACGAGGGGTGGAGAAGACGGGCTGAAGATTTCCGGGACAGCGGCGGCAGAGTCGTCGAAGCGTATCTGAGGAAGTGGTCTGCGGGTTCAATGGGTTGGCTCCCATTCGTTTTGCGTCGAGAGTACATCACCGTATTTCTTCTTGACATAATAAGGCTGACGTCTATGAAAACCCTTAGACTTTGGGGTCAGCAGAAGATTTTCTTTATTGGCCTTAGCCTTTTGCTTTGGCGTTGGCTTGGAAATTGCTCCCGCCTTTCGCTTTTTCAGCATGACAGGCACGGCAGAGGCGAGTGGGTTCCTGTGTCCGTAGACTCGGGGTTGATCCATGGAACAGATGGCACAATGCAGTACAGTATGTGGACAAGGGCAAGTTCAGATAAAGAGCATCGAGTGGTGGGCTATGCAAAGTGTTTAAACTTTTATGTATGGCGACCAGGTACAGGTGTTGAAAGTGGGCGCACTCTAATGTGAGTCATTACCGTATAAATACACCATCCATTTTGTGGATTCACTGCACATTGAATACACATCGACTAAACATCGAACATACAGAGGCGGCACATCTTAATCTAACTTTTCCCGCACGTCAGGATGCGTGCGGGCCGCGTGGTGATGTGGCATGTCCGTGCGTCACTGTGACATCACTGCCACGTGGCGCGCCCCCGGCTTCCCTGGCTTCCCCGGCTTCCCCGACATCCCCATAAGGTAAGCGGGGGTACGGGGAAGCGAAGGGGCAAAGCAGGAGCAGCCTGGGGGTCGGGAAGGGGGAGAAAAATGCGCGCAAGTGGAGGGGGTGCACAGAGGAGATGCGGCTGGCGCCCGGTCTAGTCTCGCGCCAGCCGGAGTAAAGCCCCGGCTAATTAGGGGCAAAAGTTAGAATAAGATGTGCCGCTACAGTACATTCTTGTGTTTGTATTTCTTTCTACTCGCAGCAATGCATGTTAAAAAGATTTCCAAGGATCTCAGCATGCGAATTAAGGAGATGTACACGAGCGGACACCGAATTGCTGCTATCCAACACTGGTTAGCTACTTCTGGCCTCGTTGTGCCAGCAACCACCGTGAGCTATCATGCACACGGAAAAACCAGAGAACACAAAAGGGCACCAAGGGTAACTAACGCGTAAGTATATTTATACAACTTAAAAAAAATTTTTTATATGAAATAATGTACTGTAGATCTACAGTACTGTATCTAATATTTTTGTTATTTCTGTAGATTTATATTACAACAGTATATATATTCTGTATATTAATATTTATATAACAACAGTATATATATTTTGTATATTTATATTTATATTAGAACAGTATATATATTTTGTATATTTATATTTATATTACAACAGTATATATATTTTTTAGATTTATATTACAACAGTATATATATTTTGTATATTTAGATTTATATTACAACAGTACACTGGCGACACACTTTATTCGAGCTTGGCTAGTCCCACGAATTCGGGTATACCCGGGTGTATTGAGGTTTGTGACTGTTTTCTGCCCGAGTACATGGAGTTATTTTTCAGGCAGGGATTGAAGCATTTTATTCCCGCTGGCTGCAATACTGCACAGTATATATATATACACTGCATTACAATTCATGAATTTATGCCATCTGGTAGACACGCGAAGCATTGCAGCCTATTAAATCCTAATCATCATCATTTAACAGATCAGCCGCCCATCAGCCAGGCATGAACCCAGGCTGGGAAGGCAAATGCAACGGGGCTTGTCAGAGGTGAGGAGCGGCGCATTCCAGGTATCTGCCAGGTACATACCGGGTATTTGCTCGAATAAAGTGTGTCGGTGCAGTATATATATTCTGTATATTTATAATTATATTACAACAGTATATATATTTTGTATATTTATATTACAGTACCGACACACTTTATTCTCGCTCGGCTAGTCCCGTGAATTCGGGTATACCCGGGTGTATTCAGGTTTCTGATCGTTTTCTGCCAGAGTGCATTGCGTTATTTTCCCGGCAGGGATTTAAGCATTTTATTCCGGCTGGTTGCAATACTGCAATGCCGTGTAAATACACATGGTGGCGCTTGCGAGCTGTTCTCTTTGAAGCCGTCCCCTATAATGAATTGTAATGCAGTATATATACTGTATATATATATACTGTATAACAACAACCCCTATAAGCCCTAACATACAGTACTGTACACATACAGTACTGTATATGCACATACATACAATGTAAATGATACTACTGTATGGGCGGCGGGGGCGAGATGTGTTTGCAGCAGAGAGAGATCCGCTGCTCTCTCTCTGCGCAAACATCGGCACATTAAAAATAATTTTAAATACATTTTTATTGATAGTGTAAATGTGCAGGGGTTCTCCGGAGCTGAACCGCGTTGGTTTCAGGTCTGGGGACCCCCTGCTCCCCGAGATACAGCCCCCTTTATGAGGTGCCGGTATCCCTCTGCTTGGTTTAAAGGTCCCGATCACGTGATCGCGGCCTGTAAACCAAGCAGAGCAGAGGGATACCGGCACCCCCTAAAGGGGCCTGTATCTCGGGGAGCAGGGGGTCCCCAGACCTGAAACCAGTGCGGTTCTGCTCTGGAGACCCTCTGCACATGTACAGTATCAATAAAACACATACAGTATACAGTATAAATAAACACTCGTTCTTTACCTTAGCGGCTATGCGCTATGGTAAAGAAGCAGCATTTCTGTATTTTAATAATATTGTACAGTGAGCAGGGGGTTCCCTGAGCCAGAAATTAATGCTCATGGACCCCCTCTGCTCCTGCTCAATATTATTAAAAATACAGAAATGCTGCTTCATTACCATAGCGGATAGCCGCTAAGGCAATGAAGGGGTTAACCCACCGTGCCTGCTTTATTGTGGGGATGGGTGAGGGGGTATTTGGCCCTTGGTGTGAGTGCACTTAACCCCTTCACGACCGTAGCAGTTAATACCGCTACGGTCATGAAGGGGTTAAGCCCTCCCGCTACACCCCCGCAAGCCCTAAACAAGCACCGTTGGGGCTAATACCCAGTTCACCCACCCCCGCTACCCACAATAAAAAAAATACACACACACAGCAGCCGCCAAAAAATAAATAAATAACTCTAAATAAATAAATGACAATAAATACATTTGAAATACATTTTTATTGATAGTGTACATGTGCAGGGGGTCTCCGGAGCTGAACCGCATTGGTTTCAGGTCTGGGGACCCCATGCTCCCTGAGATACAGCCCCCTTTAGGGGGTGCCGGTATCCCTACTCTGATTGGCTCTAGTACCATGTGACAAGCTTTCAATGACGTCACATCCTATTTCCCCCCAAGCCTCTGTCACATGGTACTAGAGCCAATCAGAGTAGGGATGGAGTTCCCATGCTCTGATTGGCTATCATACCATGTGAGGGCGGCCATGTGCCTTTTCATGACGTCATCTTAAAGGCAATTGAAGCAAAGCCATTCTGATTGGCTGTGCTTTCATTCCCTTTAAGTGACGTCATCATTTTTTTTTTGTCGGCCAAAACACATGGTTTTCACAGCCCAATTAGGACCATGGGAACCATGACGAAAAATGTGACGTCATAGGCCTTTAAAAGCCTATGTCGTCTCATTTTGAAGCCAGACGCCGCGGAGGAAGGACCTCCGGGCAAGAAAGAAGACAAGAGCGTGGCCGCAGATGGGGAGAAGACCCCGCCCCGCTGGAAGGAGATAGAAGAAAGAAGAATACAGATGAAGATGGATTACAAGTAGAAGACCCGTGGATATATTTGGATTTTTAGTTTAATGTTTATTATTTTATGTTTTTTTTATTTTATGGGTTCCTGATCGTGGATTGGTTCATGAGTAAGCTGCGCAACGGGAGTCGGTGGGGCCAAGTAATGGTAAGTGAACTAAAGAAATGTATTTTATTTAACTTGTTAATTTTTTCAAAAGGTTTTTTAACATGTGTATTTTTTTTTTGTGGTGTATCATTTCTTGCCACTGTATGTATGTATGTATATATGTCTAGAGAGATATCTACATACAGGGTAAGAAATGATGTTGTTTTAAAAGCTTGATTTGATGTGTTTTAAATTAATTTTGCTATGCATTATTGTGAGTTTAAAGTATTTTAAAATTAGATAGATGTATTCCTTGGTATTGTATTGTGTGTTGCCTTGGTTTTAAAGGTTGTATTCTGGTCGGTACTGTATTTTTTCAAAGGCTAAATTGTTCTGCTCCAGGCGTGAATTAGTTAATTGTTTCATTGTTCGGAATGGAGTGTGAATTGTTTAGGGATGTAAATAATGATTGCTAATTGATTTTTGTTTACTTGGTTGATTCATTTGCAGAATGTATATGGTGCATAGATTTTATGCATCATATATATTGGAATGTGAGGTTTTTCATTGGTTTGTGATGATATAGATTGTGAGATCAGTTAGGATTATTAAAGGAAATTGATTTTAATGTAGTGTCTATATGGAGAAGTGTTTGGTTGTAGGACAGTATGCTTTTGATAACCCTTCTACATTTATTTGTATATTGGTTCATCGTGTGTATATATATACTGTGTATATATATATATATATATATATATATATATATATATATATATACTGTATATATATATATATATATATATATATATATATATATATATATATATATATATATATTTGCAAATATAGCTGTATGCTCATCTGCATGTCTTAGGCAGGTCTGCAACCCCACCTTTCCCCATTATCACCCAGCATACAGCACTTCCACTGCAGCAAGGGATTCTGGGAAATGACATGCAAATGAGCACACAGTGTAACTTTTTGCCTCAATAACCATTTTTAACATGGTTCCCTATAGGCTTAAGCTTGCTGCATGGTCACAGCCTTGAGCACAGCCAGGGTTAAGGTGCATACCCAGAAAACCACCCACAGACAGCTGTTTCGACCTTGATGGGTCTCATCAGTGTGGGGTTGATTTTACTGGGAAAGCAAGAGAGGCTATGGGATAGGCTAAACCATAATACTGAGTTAAGTTATGGTGAGTAAAAAAAGTGACAAAAACCCTCCACAGGAAAGCAAATATGCAAATATAGCTGTATGCTCATCTGCATGTCTTAGGCAGGTCTGCAACCCCGCCTTTCCCCATTATCACCCAGCATACAGCACTTCCACTGTAGCAAGGGATTCTGGGAAATGACATGCAAATGAGCACACAGTATCACTTTTTGCCTCAATAACCATTTTTAACATGGTTCCCTATAGGCTTAAGCTTGCTGCATGGTCACAGCCTTGAGCACAGCCAGGGTTAAGGTGCATACCCACAAAACCACCCACAGACAGCTGTTTCGACCTTGATGGGTCTCATCAGTATGGGGTTGATTTTACTGGGAAAGCAAGAGAGGCTATGGGATAGGCTAAACCATAATACTGAGTTAAGTTATGGTGAGTAAAAAAAGTGACAAAAACCCTCCACAGGAAAGCAAATATGCAAATATAGCTGTATGCTCATCTGCATGTCTTAGGCAGGTATCTCTGTATATATATACAGTATATATATATATAGTTGCATGATGAAGCCACTGTACAAATTCATGGGTGAAGGGTGGGTATCGGGCCTGTGTGGCTTAACCCCTTAATCACCTTTGCGGTTATTATCTGATAAGGTGTTTAAGGGGTTAATTGATATCTGAATGTACTTGCAATGTATTGGCTTTGTATTGGCAATGTATTTTGTGGACAAGACAAGGATTTTGCTGGCGACGGACACTTCGCATTGATGAGGTCAGTAGTACTTTATTTATTTGTATATGCTAGTTAATGTTTTTAATAATGGGCAATTAATCTATTATCCATATCTGGATAATAGTTATTTTGCACATTATTGTACTATAGGTGTTGGGGGGAAGGGTGTATGTATTGAATGTATAGGCCAGGTTTATTTTTTTTACATTCAGGGTTGGTTCCGTGGTTCTGCGTGGGACCTCTGGAGACCACCTGTGGGTGTCCTCGGGTATCCCAAGGGTATCAGGCTGGTGGTTCCATGGGTGACACATGCGGGGATGATGATGTGTGGTCCCACTTCTGTGGGGGCACCGCCGACCCGTACTGCACCGACACACTTTATTCGGGCAAATACCCAGTATGTACCTGGCAGATACCTGGAATGCGCCGCTCCTCACCTCTGACAAGCCCCGTTGCGTTTGCCTTCCCAGCCTGGGTTCATGCCTGGCTGACGGGTGGCTGATCTGTTAAATGATAATGATTAGGATTTAATAGGCTGCAATGCTTCGCGTATCTACCAGATGGCATAAATTCATGAATTGTAATGCAGTATATATATATATACTGTGCAGTATTGCAGCCAGCGGGAATAAAATGCTTCAATCCATGCCTGGAAAATACCTCAATGCACTCGGGCAGAAAACAGTCACAAACCTCAATACACCCGGGTATACCCGAATTCTTGGGACTAGCCGAGCTCGAATAAAGTGTGTCGCCAGTGTAGGTGCGGGGATGATGATGTGTGGTCCCACTTCTGTGGGGGCACCGCGGACCCGTAGTGAGCACCAGTGAGTTCCCCAGACCCCTGAGGGAACCACCCGAGGCCCCACAGACACCTGTGGGTCTGAACCGGGGTTCCCAGACATCCGCGGGCCTACCGTGGGGACCCAATTGTGGCCCACGGTGACCCAAGGAGACCACCTGGGGGCAATGGTGCTGGCGGGATCCACCAGCAGGCCTCCAGAACCTGTGTAAAAAGGGCTGCTGGTAAACTGTAGGTCTGTCCAGGTGCCCTGCCAGCCTACCAGGTACTCACATATGGCTGCGTTATGAACCCTGTATGTAAAAGAAAAAATCTTGTATTTATGGGGGGGCACAGGGGGTGGGTAATGTATTTAATAAATAGAATGCTGTTTATTGTGGGTCACTGTACTGTTTTTATTGTGGGTACTAGGGGTGGGTGTGGGGAAGTGTTTCCCCAACGGTATGTGGGTAGGCCTCCCTTGTGGGTACTGACTGGGTGGTTAGGCCTCACGGGGGGGGGTTAGTGTGGGAGGGTATGTAGGCATCCCGAGTGGTGGGTGAGGGTGGGTTAACACCTTCATGACTGTAGCGGTTAATAACCGCTATGGTGATTAAGGGGTTAGGGGACATTACTTTGGATGTTTTAATTTTTGTGTCTGTTTTGCAGAAGCGGAGGGGCCATGGCCAGGATGGGGGGGGGGTAAAGGTATGTGGGTAGGGGGTGAGGGTGGTTAGACCTCACAGTATGCACATCGGGTCCCCCCCTTCCCCACATTTACATACACTGCACTCACAGCAATATATGCAGGGAGGGAGATTTAACAGAAACATTAGGGGGAGGGGGCTTTACACAGACCACAGTCAAGGAGGTGGGGTTATAACCCCCTCCCCCTCCCCACATTTACATACACTGCACTCACAGCAATACAGGCAGGGAGGGAGATTTAACAGAAACATTAGGGGGAGGGGGCTTTAAACAGATTACACTGAAGGCAGAGAGATTTAACAGAAACATTAGGGGGGAAGGGGCTTTAAACAGATTACACTGAAGGCAGAGAAATTTAACAGAAACATTAGGCGGGAGGGGGCTTTAAACAGATTACACTGAAGGCAGGGAGATACAGGGGATGTACTGTACTGTATGTTGTTTATTGCAATGCTTCAATGTGTGTATAATGTATAATGTTTTTTACAATTAGATAGATGTAATCCTTGGTATTGTAAAGGTTAGCTTTGGTTTTAAATTGTGTTTTCTGGTTGGTACTTACAGTATATATTGATTTTTGTTTACTTGATTGGTTAAAATAGTTGACTTGTTTGGAAGTGTTTGTATTTACTTGTAGCTCGCAATGATATTGTTAACATTCATTTGCAGAATGTATATGGTGCATAGATTTTATGCATCATTTATACAATGTAAATGCAATGTACTGTATGGATTGGAATGTGAAGTTTTATATTGTAAGCTCAGTTAGGATTATTAAATGGATTATTATTATTATTATTATTGTCTGTATGGAGAAGCGTTATTTGTAGGACAGTATGATTTTGATAACCATTCTACATGTATTTGTATATTGGTTCATCATGTGTGTGTATATACTGTGTATATATATATATATATACAGTATATTTATACACAGTATATATTGTATATGTATAGGGATTGTTATTATATATATACTGTACACTGGCGACACACTTTATTCGAGCTCGGCTAGTCCCACGAATTCGGGTATACCCGGGTGTATTGAGGTTTGTGACTGTTTTCTGCCCGAGTGCATTGAGGTATTTTCCAGGCAGGGATTGAAGCATTTTATTCCCGCTGGCTGCAATACTGCACAGTATATATATATATACTGCATTACAATTCATGAATTTATGCCATCTGGTAGACACGCGAAGCATTGCAGCCTATTAAATCCTAATCATTATCATTTAACAGATCAGCCGCCCGTCAGCCAGGCATGAACCCAGGCTGGGAAGGCAAACGCAACGGGGCTTGTCAGAGGTGAGGAGCGGCGCATTCCAGGTATCTGCCAGGTACATACTGGGTATTTGCTCGAATAAAGTGTGTCGGTGCAGTATATATACAGTATATATATATATATATATATATATATATATATATATATTTATTTATCTTCATGTATTTATTTATTTATTTAGATTTATTTATTAATTGTGGGGCTGCTGTGCGTGAATTTTTTTTATTGTGGGTAGCGGGGGTGGGTGAAGGGGGTGTTTGGCCCTTGGTGTGAGTTTAGGACTTGCGGGGGGGTTGCGGGTGCACTTAACCCCTTCACGGCCGTAGCAGTTAATACCGCTACGGTCGTGAAGAGGTTAAGTGCACCCGCTACCCCCCCGCAAGCCCTAAACAACCACTGTTGGGGCTAATACCCCCTTCACCCACCCCCGCTACCCACAATAAAAAAAATTCACACACAGCAGCAGCAGAACAATTAATAAATAAATCTAAATAAATAAATAAATTTATGAATATAAATAAATACATTTAAAATACATTTTTATTGATAGTGTAGATGTGCAGGGGGTCTCCGGAGCTGAACCGCTGTGGTTTTAGGTCTGGGGACCCCCTGCTCCCCGAGATACAGGCCCCTTTAGGGGGTGCCGGTAACCCTCTGCTTGGGTTACAGGCCGCGGTCACGTGATCGGGCCTTTGAAACACAGAGGGATACCGGCACCTCATAAAGGGGGCTGTATCTCGGGGAGCAGGGGGTCCCCCGACCTGAAACCAACGCGGTTCAGCTCCGGAGACCCCCTGCACATCTACACTATCAATAAAAATGTATTTCAAATGTATTTATTTATAGTCATTTATTTATTTATTTAGATTTATTTATTTATTTTTTGGCGGCTGCTGTGTGTGAGTTTTTTTTTATTGTGGATAGTGGGGGTGGGTGAAGGGGGTATTAGCCCCAACGGTGGCTGTTTAGGGCTTGCGGGGGGGTAGCGGGAGGGCTTAACCCCTTCATGACCGTAGCGGTATTAACTGCTACGGTTGTGAAGGGGTTAAGTGCACCCGCAACCCCCCCCTGCAAGTCCTAAACTCACACCAAGGGCCAAATACCCCCTTCACCCACCCCCGCTACCCACAATAAAGTGGGCACGGTTAGTTAACCCGTTCATTGCATTAGCGGCTAACCGCTATGGTAATGAAGCAGCATTTCTGTATTTTTAATAATATTGTGCAGGAGCAGGAGGTCCCCTGAGCATTAATTTCTGGCTCAGGGAACCCCCTGCTCACTGTACAATATTATTAAAATACAGAAATGCTGCTTCATTACCGTAGCACACAGCCGCTAAGGTAAGGAACGAGTGTTTATTTATATATGTTTTTTATTTATACTGTACATGTGCAGAGGGTCTCCGGAGCTGAACAGCGTTGGTTTCAGGTCCGGGGACCCCCTGCTCCCCGAGATACAGGCCCCTTTAGGGGGTGCCGGTATCCCTCTGCTTGGGTTACAGGCCGCGGTCACGTGATCGGGCCCTTTAAATGCAGAGGGATACCGGCACCTCATAAAGGGGGCTGTATCTCGGGGAGCAGGGGGTCCCCCGACCTGAAACCAACGCGGTTCAGCTCCGGAGACCCCCTGCACATCTACACTATCAATAAAAATGTATTTTAAATAATTTTTAATGTGCCGATGTTTGCGCAGAGAGAGCATCTCGCCAGGGGACGGCCTATAGTATCATTGATGTGCATATACAGTACTGTATGTGTATGTTAGGGGTTATAGGGTTTGTTGTTATACAGTTTATACTGCATTACAATTCATGAATTTCTCGGCTTCAAAGACAACAGCTCGCAAACGCCCCCATGCGTTTTTACACGGCATTGCAGTATTGCAGCCAGCCGGAATAAAATGCTTAAATCACAGCCGCGAATATAACGCTATATACCCCGGGAGAAAATGATACAAAACCGCACATCACCGGGGTCCTCTGAAATTCGCGGAGCTAGCCAAGTAAGAATAAAGTTGGTCGCCAGTTTAGAGTAGAGTACAGTACAGTAATTTCAAAAGGCAGTTCATCATAATACTGTAATTTGATCCCTACACCCCCAAATACAGTACATAAAAAGCACACAAATCAACCATGTGCAGGCAAACGCACAGATTGAATATCATAATATCAAGATTGTTTTTGCAGGCTTGTGGATAAAATAACAGTTAAAAAAATATAATTAAATTTTTTTTTGGGGGGGCACTCAAGCAAGCAGTGGTGGGTGAAGTTACAGGCGCATGAGCAGTAATCAACTAGCTCCCATCCGAAAGAGGATTACACACAGGCGCATAGAGAGGTAATGCTCTGTGCAAATCAAATTCGAGAAGGGATTTTCCAAAGCGTTACCGTAAACAAAGCCTCAAAGCTCCCATCTCAAAGAGGACTTCACGTAGGCACAGTGAGGCTTTGTAGGTCGGCTATGGATGGATTAACAACACAATGTCAAGATTCAGAAAATGAACGACTCTGTGGAGAGGGGGGGTGAGTCATGCGCAGTAAGCAGCTAGCTCCCATCTCAAAAAGGATTACACGCAGGCGCAGTGAGGCTTTGTAGCTCGGCTATGGACGGATTAAGAACACAATGTCAAGATTCAGAAAATCAATGACAGATACAGTACTCTGTGGAATTTCAAATCCTTGAGCTAGTCTTGTGTGTGTTCGTGTGGGAGGGGGCTACAGGGTACAGCTGCATGAAGTTCAAAGATAAAGACATACTTTAATTTCAAAAGGCAGTTCATCATAATAAAAAAACCCAAATACAGTACGTAAAAAGCACACAAATCAACCATGTGCAGTCAAACGCACAGGGTCGCAGTCAAAAGCTACAGCACAGATTGAATATCGTAATACAGTAAGATGGTTTTTGCAGGCTTTTTTTTGGGTCACTCACTCAAGCAAGCAAGCAAGCAGTGGTGGGCGAAGTAACAGGCGCATGCATAGTAATCCCCTGCTGTCAAGCAGGAATGTGATTGAAACCAGACACACGTTCAAAGGAATGGTGTGGGTGAGATGTACTGCATTGTAGAGAAGATAAGAAGTTGAAAAACCCTGCAGTGCAGTTAATTATCCTGAGCGAGGGGAGTGCGCTGTATATGCCGAAATGTGACACTGTTACAGTACTGTACACACCTATGCGTTTCAACAATTTTCAAATTAGACATAATGTACAGCAGCACAGCACTGCAAATGCATGTATACTTTAAATATGCAAATTTACAATTACTGCGTGCACACACACAGACTTTGAAGTTGAGTCTCATGTGCCTGGCCTCCCGGTGTACCGCATAAAGGATAGAGACGGCCGGGTAAAGGTTTCGCATCGTAATCACCATACCGCAAGTGGATGGGAATGATCCAGAATCTGAAACCGTAACTGATATCTCTGAATTGGGGGAGCCTACTGACATTCAACCAAGCTCACGAGAATCAGATCCTATTAAAGGGACTTCTAACGAATCCACTAATGATTGGTGGGCACCTCCCGATGGAGCCTGCACCTCAAAACCAATCCCAAGCGATTCCCACTCATCGTCCTCTCAATCCTAGTAGTCCTAGCTTTGTACCTAAAAGAGACTGTGTGCTATCTAATTCACCTATTGATGGAGAAATGGGGCTTCAAGCCCCCGAATTCTTTGTGTACGATGAAAACGCAGAGACTGAGACTCGTCAAGTAGGCCACCTACTAGAGTGGTGTAGGATCAATTAGCACCCCACTATGAGTCTCAGCAGCAGACTAAAGCTAAATTGGCCTCCGTAATTAAAATGTTCACTGTACCAATATGTACCATATTGTCTAGAGCCAATTGAGATGTGTATCATAGTTATGTACTGTACTGCATTTTTCATTATATAATTATGTGTTGGCGTTCCCAAGTGGGATGTTGTGGTTTTCACCAGGGGGAGGATGTAGCCAGGTCCCCCACTTCTTTTGAGGTTGAGCCCGTTGCTGTGTTACCTCTGGTCGTGCAGGAGAGTGCGGGGGGTTGCGGGGACGTGCGGATGCGCGTGCACGCGTGTCGAGGGCTCCGGTAATTGCAGGAAGAGAGCACTGCATATTAGGAGGTTCGCACATGCGCATAGCAGCGGAGGCGGCCATTGTAAGTTGCCCACGGGCAGTGTAAAAGCGCGCGAACAGCAAACAATCAGCTAGGACTCTTGGAGGAGACTACAACTCCCATGAGCCTTAGGAGTGTCCCGCCTGATGCCAGGGAAGCAATAGGAGCTAAAGGATTGCTGTAGGCAGGAAAAGGAAGTGTGTCACAGGGAGCACGCAAGCAGAGTGAGGGGGAGAGAGGTAACGGACGGAGGGTCTGTGTGGAGGGCAAGTAAGCCTCTAGACTAGGCCAGAATACAACCCCCCCTAGGCCCAAGGCAGGCCCTGAGACATCTTTAGCTTGAATTGCATTATTTTAGCGCTCGTGATATTAGCATTTTCTTCTCGCTGTCTGCAATACTGCAATGCCGTGTAAAAACTCAGGGGGGCGTTTGCGAGCTGTTGTCTTGGAAGTCTAATACCTTCGCGGTTCAACCTACGTCAGTACACAGTCTGTGTGTGCGCGCGCAGTAATTGTAAATTTGCATATTTACATTATACAAGCATTTGCAGTGCTGTACTGTACAGTATGTTTCATTTGAAAATTGCTGAAACGCCTAGGCATGTACAGTACTGTAACAGTGTCACATCTCGGCATATACAGCGCTCTCCCCTCGCTCAGGATAATTAACTGCACTGCAGGGTTTTTCAACTTCTTATCTTCTCTACAATGCAGTACATCTCTCCAACACCATTCCTTTGAACGTGTGTCTGGTTTCAATCACATTCCTGCTTGACAGCAGATGATTACTGCGCATGCGCCTATAACTTCACCCACCACTGCTTGCTTGAGTGAGTGACCAAAAAAAAAATTATTCTAATTTTTTTTTTTTTTTTCCCCACAAACCTGCAAAAACCATCTTGATACTGTATTACGATATTCAAACTGTGCTGTAGCTTTTGACTGCAACCCTGTGCGTTTGACTGCACATGGTTGATTTGTGTGCTTTTTACGTACTGTACAGTATGTGGGGGTGTAGGGATCATATTATTATGTTGAACTGCCTTTTGAAATTAAAGTATATCATTATCTTTGAACTTCATGCAGCTGTACCCTGTAGACCCCTCCCCCACAAACCTACACAAGGCTCGCTCAAGGATTTGAAACTCTTATCGACAGACACCTCCACAGAATCATTCATTTTCTGAAGCTTATCATTGTGTTTTTAATCCGTCCCTAGCCGAGCGTCAGTCACCTCGCTGCGCCTGTGTGTAATCCTCTTTGAGATGGGAGCTAGCTGATTACTGCGCATGACTCTACCAACCCCCCCCCCCTCCAACCCTATTGAGGCTTTGTTTGCAGTAACGCTTTGGGAAAATCCCTTCTCGAATTTGATATGTAAATCGGATTTGCTCAGCATTGTGAGAAATGAGAGTTAAAAAACCCATTAACTGATTCATGTTGTTTTGTCATTCATTCTTTTTCTTTGGTGTACTGTAGGTGTGGGGGTGGTTGTTGTCAATGATTATGATTAGCATGATTGTAAATAAATATTTATTTTATCAGGAACCAAAAATACAAATATAAAAATAATCATGAATAATACATAATGCAGTCAATATTAAGTTCTTCTGGGAGATTGAACTTGAGGGACGGTGGATAAACATAAATAATGCACATTGATAATGATATTATTGAATAATATATAATTTATAATATATATATAGTAATATAATTTTTTCCGTCTTTATCTTCTTCCTCATTCCGTGTACAGTACAGTAGTTCATTGAGAGAGGAGAGGTTGTGTACAACATTACTGCTGTTTATATACTGTACACTTGACTGTACAAACAGTTCAGACTGTGCACAACACCCCCCTCTCTCCCAGTCCATCCTTTTTTCCTGAAAAGACAAGAAAACAAAAAATTAGTGCAGTTATGTGCGTACTGTATTATGGCATTGTGTGCTGTGTAGTACTGTTAAACTTGTCTATACTGGAACTACTGTATAAAAAAATTGAGCAGTTAGGTGCATAAAGCATAAAGCTTCCAGCGACTGAGCTCCAGATTGGAACCAACGCTAACACCACCCTAACCCCTGTCACTAGTTTTAAATACCTGGGCTTATGGTTTTACTCCCACTTAACATTCGGAATGCACATTGATACCCTGACAACCAAGACCTATGCCAAACTAGGGGAACAAATCCTCCCTAAGTCTCCTGGTCAGAAAGCGTATCGCACTGCAGATACTAATGCCAATTATTGACTATGGAGACATAGTATATGGCACGGCATCTCAAACCCACCTTAGCAAACTTGACCCCCTCTACAATTCAATTTGTCGTTTTGTTCTCCAATGCAACTACAACACACATCACTGCGAAATGCTCAAAGAACTAGATTGTCATCACTCGAGTCTAGGCGCAAAGTTCACCTTTCCTGTCTTGCCTTTAAATTCTTTATGGGCAAGCTACACAGCGATCTGAACAAGCTCCTCACCCCTACCACATGCAGCACTTATCACCTGAGATCAGACTCCAAAAGACTGTTCATGGTCCCAAGGCTCAACAAAGTATCCGGCCGTTCCTCCTTCTCTTACCGTGCACCACAAAACTGGAACAACCTACCAGAGATTCTCACATCCACCACCAGTTTAGGTTCTTTCAAATCTAAGGCTGTCTCACATTTTGATCTGGTCTGTAACTGTTTCATTCGCCCATAATATATATTTTCTTTAACTGTGCATACAATGTCTTGTATACAATGTATACACTGTTCATTTATTTAACTGTATTTGTAAACAGGTATTATTGTCCTAACTCTGTGCCCAGGACATACTTGAAAACGAGAGGTAACTCTCAATGTATTACTTCCTGGTAAAATATTTTATAAATAAATAAATACTGTATTATGGCATTGTGTACTGTATAGCTACTCCACATTGGACTACAGTAGGCATTTAGTACTGTCAAATTAGTCTATACTGGAACTACTGTATACTCTGACTACTGTTAAATACTATGTAACCAGATGGCTGGTGCTGCTGTCTCTTGAAAGAAAAAAATGGAGCAGTTACTGTACTCTAGGTGCATACTGTATTATGGCATTGTGTACTGTATAGCTACTCCATATTGGACTACAGTATGCAGTTAGTACTGTCAAACTAGTCTATTCAGGAACTACTGTATACTCTGACTACTAGGAAAGAAAAAATCTGTGCCATACTTACCTGTATCATAATGTACTTAAAATACTACATTACAGTACTATACCATACTAACTTTCTGATGCTTGCCCATTACGAGCGATCACAATGAGCAACGCAGTCGCGATATGGTCAATATATTTATTGCAGCGTTCCACGGTGAGTACATCGTTCCAAAAACTCAGTATGCCTTTCGCCAACTCATCCTTTTTGGAGGGTTTCACCACTTTTCGGATATGGTCCTTCAGCTGATGCCAGACCATTTCGATCGGATTGAAGTCTGGCGATCTGTCATTGGAAAAAAGGACAATTAGTTTAAGAGATACAGTACACAGTAAAAACAGTGGGGAAAAAATGAGACACGGTAACCCCACTTACTCCGCTGGCGTCTTCACCCAGTTGATACCGCGCTCAAGGATATGCGCTGTTGACGCGGTGTGCTTCAGATCGTTGTCCTGGTAGAAACGGTGACCATCCCGGAACTCGCGTGTTATGTATTCCACAATCTCAGGCACAATTTTATCTTGGAAGAAAGCTTTATTCATGATTCCTATAACAAGAAATGAAAAGTGCTTAAAAAACTGCACACTAGTACAGTACAGTGCATAAGGCTACATTATATTTTATATATTTTACCTTCAAAGATGAGAATGCATCCTGGTCCACGCCTAGAGATGGCACCCCATACATGCATCTTCACTGGGTGTTTTGGCCGCGGCTTCATAGATATGCGACCTTTTTTGTGGAATGCATAGGTGGCAAATCTCTCCAGCGATACAGTAGACTCGTCAGTGAAGATGCAATCCTGGAAAGTTTCTCCACTGTCGATCCATGCCTGGGCCTGGACCACTCTCTTGATTTTGTTAACGTCCCTTATCATGGGGTACGCTCTGTAATGACAAGGAATAAATAATTTTAGTGGTACAGTACAGTTTCTTAAACAACACTTTTACCTCCTGTACTGTCCAGTACTAACCTCACACGTCCATATTTCCATCCAATTCTGTGTCTCATCTTCTTTATGCTGGTCTCAGATACAGTCAGATTGTGTTTTTCCTGCAGAGTGTATTTGACCCTTAATGCACTCTTCTCATCATTCTCCTCATTTATTTTGTCGACCAGAAGAGTTGTCTCCCTACAATGTACAGAAAAACAATCCAGTAAGTTACAGTGCAGTAGGCCAAAAGCACAGCACATCATTTGGTGTACAAATACTGTAGTATACAATGAGATATTGTTCTATAAATATGCAGCAATATAAAAAATATATATTCTGTCATGCAGAAAAAGCGAAAGGCGGCAGCCGTTTCCATGCCAAGGACAAAGCGACAGGCTAAGGCCAATAAAGAAAACCTTCTGCTGACTCCAAAGGCTAATTGTTTTAATAGACAGCAGCCTTATTATGTCAAGAAGAAATACGGTGATGTACACTCAATGCAAAACAAATGGCAGCCAACCCATCGAACCCGCAGACCACTTCCTCCCATACGCTTCGACGACTCTGCCGCCGCTCTCCCGGAATTCTTCAGCCCGTTTTCTCCACTACTCGTCCTCGATGCTGCCGCCGCCGCCCTCCCGGAAACCCACGGGCCATCTTCGCCAGTTCTATTCGACGCCGCTGCCGCTGGTGTCTCTGAAATCCACGGGTCACTTTCTCCTTTGCGCTTAGACGACTCTGCCGCTTCTCGCCCGGAAACTAGAGGTCACTTTCTCCATCCCTCTTCGACGACGCTGCCGCTTCTCCTCTCCCGGATATCCACAGGTCACCTCCTCCACCCTTCTTTGACGACAATGCCGCTTCTCTCCATGGAACCCCCATCTCATCCTCCGTAGCACCCATCCACCCAGATGTCCACAGCACGCCATGCACAAGAAGCAGCTCGATAGACCGGATGCTGAATGGGATAAGTGTGGATATCGCCGGGAACTCTATTGTGCTGGCAAAGATAGATCTGCTTCTGGAGACCATGCTAAATATGGAGCAACGGATGCTAAATATGGATCAACGGATGGATCGACGAATGGAGAAGATAGAGGCTGACATAGCGGGGATACATAATTTGCTCGGTGTTCATGCCCCTGTATCCCCGACGCCGGAGCAGGAGGGTGGCATGGATGTGATTAATAGGAGCATCGACCACCTTCCATCACCAAGTGCACCCCCTCCACCAGAAGATTTTGTGTACATGTATGCCGTTGAGGAGGAGGATAACATGACAACCCCGTCAAGACCATGCCATGAGAAAACACGGCGACCAAGACAGGAGGAAAGCTTCCTCCCAGACAACCTACCCTCGCCCACTGCCACAAGCACACCCGCTCACAGAAGAACACCTACATTCGCTCGCATCGATACGGTGCCCGACATCATCCTGCACAATATGCCACCGGCACTCAGGGAGAAGTATAGGGTGATGAGTGCTGGTGCACCCCACAAGTATGCCTTTTTAATTTTTAAGCACGTGTCCTACTTGATGTATTGCGAGTGGGCCTTCAAAGTGAACTACGAAGGAAATCGCTTAAAAAAGGCGCTTCCTGACAATTTAAGAAAGACCAATCTGAATGAATTGCGGCACTTTTTTTCAACTACAGATCCTGTAATGAAAGGCGTTCGAGACTGCATTAATGGCATTTTGCGCCATGTAAGGCATCGGCCATGGAAGGACAATCTGGTGGGGTACGCATTTGCGTTAGTGTTCAACTGTTGTAAATGTTTGGTAAATGTTTTGTTCCAGTCCCCGAGGGCTGCAAACAGGCCCGGTTTTCAAAGGTTACCCGAAAACCGGGCCTGTTTGCTGCCCTCGAGGACTGTAGTGGTGCAGGCCTGACTGACTGTTCTGCACACCATCCCACTGTAAATGTTTTGACCTGCCGTTCTTTAATAAAAGAGATGTTGCGTTTTGTACAGTACCGACACACTTTATTCGAGTGTGGTCGGTACCGCAAGCCGGGAAATCTCCCGGCTTGCTAGTGGCCGCCCCTCGGCGTGCCGCGCGTCATAGACGCGCGGTCACGCGTCTTCGGGAGCGTGCGCCCCCTGCACGCGCGTCCAGGGGCTCCCCGAGGGAGCCCTGGTGTCCCGCGATCGCGGGACAGCGGCAGGGGGTTCCGGGGGACCCGGCGTACCCGGCAGCGGTAGGGAGAGCGCCCCGATCGGAGGGCGCTCTTCCGCTGCTTCGGCGCGCGCCCGTCACTCTCGGGCGCGCGCCAGGCTACTGCTGCGGCAGAGAACGGGCAAATGCTCGAATAAACTCTGCCGCAGCAGTATATTTTATGAATAAAGAATTTTTTTAATAACAACATGTGAGTGTAAACCATACTGACTGACTGTAAATGTTTTTACTTTCTGTACATAAATGTTTTCACTAGCAGTAAACCATACACCTGTTGATGTTTTGAATTGCTGTGCACTTAAAATGTTTTTACATTGTACAGTATTTGTACTGTAAATACATGTTTTTGTACTTACTCCACCAATAAAAGAACATGTTGATTTGTTTTAAATTGTTCCATTGGCTCCTTTGATATTGTAACAAAATACAGTGTTTCTAGAATGTACACTACTGTCCAGGCATACTGTACTGTATACATGCTCAGTACTGCACATCACAAGAGTATTAAAAAAAATAGAAGACACATACTGTACTGTACAGTATGTACTGGTACTGTATAGAAGACACATACTGTATACTGTAATACATGTAGAATAAATGCATACTTTTTATTTTTTCGGGTTTATTACAGAGTATATTTAAAAAAGTATTGTATACTGTACGGTCGGAAAACATCAGCATACTGTTTCAGGTATTCTATCCTAATCAATAACAACGGCCACTAAACTGTAGACTCCGGTACGTGGTTTTTAAAATCCGATTCAGCAATGTGCAGGCATTGTTACACAAAGCGATAATATCCATCGAAATCCCTCCATTAGCCGTTTTCTTTTCTGAGGAAAAACAAAAAGAAAAGTTTACTGTAATGGTCAGTCCCCTAAAGACATTTCCAGCCAGTCCCACCAATAATTTTCTCGGGGGGCGTTTCCTGTTCACATGCGCATGCGCCTACCGTCGATGTAATGACACGCATATGCGTTTCAAGAAGGTTCCAATGCTCATGCGCCTAGCGTTCCACCAATTGTTCACTATCTGCAGTACTGTACTGTAGAAGCTGCTCAGCCAATGATATTGCTTACAGGAGAATCGCTTGACTTTTGAATCGCACCAATATTGATATTTTCAAAATAAAAAAAAAACAGAAAAAAATACGTCAACATTACTCACCATAGAATTTCTCAATCAGCTGGCGCCGGCGCCGGGCCACTGCCAGTCCAGTATTCTTGATCATACACGTTGACAGTTGGCAGCGGGACTATTACACCTGTAGTCAGCTGATGAGGCTGGAAATCGTTTAGGTACATGCAAGCTTGCTCGAAACTGCACACGAAATCCAGCTCAGGCTGCAGGTATCTGTGCGTAGACAGACAGCAAGGGTTGTCACTGACGGTGGGACCGTTATTGGAAGCTAGTGCTGGCACATTGCTTGCCAGCGACTGTCGTTTCTTACTTGGTTTTAACACGACCTTTCGCCTTTTGCCGTCTGCATGATCATAGATACAGGAAAAATTCGGTGATACACACCAATACCCTCCAATAAATTCGGGATCAATACGATAAAAACATGGATCGCTACATAACCTTTTCCTTATTGCACGCTTCCACACATGAGGAGCTGGCAAAAATTTGTAAAAGTTATAGTTTTCGATAAAATACTGATACATTTGAACAACTGTTGCCATCTTATCATCTGTTGCATTAATCGCGACCCATATCAAATACGCGTACGTTCTGTCAGGTTTTTGGAAAACGGGCTGCACTTGAACACTCATGGTGGCGGGTCTCTGGAGAATAACAGAAACTGGTCTTTGTCTTTCTTTAATATGAAAATCCTAAATTGATACATTATTGCAACCACTTCCTTCAGACCCAAGGCCAATTTACAATAGCACACTGGTATCGTTTTTAAACGAAACACCTGCAAGTCGACACATTACTGAAGCGCATGCGCACTACAAATCATGAATATCTGCCATCTGGCGGACAAGCGAAGAATTGCAACCGATTAAATCCGAACCATTCTCAATAAACGCATGAACTGCGCATGAACTGCGCATGACCCGTGCATGACCCGCAACTGAGAATGCAACATGAATGCGGCATGCACCCGGTGAAGTGCGTAGCATTCAAAAAAAAATCACGGAAAAATGCGGTGATGTTTTAGAATAAAATGGGCCGCAGCAGTACGTCATCTTCCTTTCCATAGGCCCGGATAAGAGAATCCATTATCTGCTGAGCGGTGACATCTCATGCTGGTCCTTATACATTTTGATAGTAGTGGACGCGGGAGACCGTAGACATTCCATTGTTCGCTCTCTCTTTACCGCATCTGAACAGGTCCATTCTTCTAATACCTGTGAAGTGTATTCCTTCCAACCCTCAAAGGTCTCTTCACCGTTGGGAGTAGGCTTGGTCCCTGGAAAGATTTTTAATTTGCGGTATGGCTGCGGGGGTGGGGATTCAAATTTGGACCCACCCAATTGCAGTATAGCCTTGGCTAGTAGCTGAATGTCCTCAATTTTACTCGAACCGGGGCTGTTTATACTTGAGCTTGCACTAGAACAGGCTAGTGCACTGAAATCATCGCCATAAAAACTCTCGGGAGTGGAGGGAGACAATTGTGACGTGACTCGCGCTCGTTCTGGGGGAGAACTGTCAGGCTCTGATTTTATGGGCCTTGTGGGGTAGATAACGGGGCAACTGGATCCTTTAGCTTCTTGGACCCACACACTGGACGGCCCTTCCCCCTCTGTTATATTTTGCCCTACTCTCACTAATAGGGCGTGCCACTTTCCGTCAGTGTCTTTGCGGCGGTCCAGGACTCTTATTTTACCCTGTATGTGGGGATGCTGTCTTAGGGCATTCAGGTTTTTATACGAAACGGCATCCACGGGCACTTGCCCTACTGCGAGCGCTCGGAGGGACAATACTTGCATCGCCAAGGCCCAGTCATATACCTCCTCGCGGGAAGATGAGGACACTATTGCAATTGACATGTTTACACTGATTTCGGGCACCCCAGTTCTGAATCTCAGCAGCGCCTCAAAATGTAGCCATGTTTCCCTATAAACAGGAAACTACCCACCGCTGCACTTATACCTGTTTGCTACAGGAGCCTGAGCTTCTGCCACGGAGAGCCTGGGGTGTGTACTTACTCTGGTGCAGCGCCTCCACCTGTGATTGATCCTAGCAGTGTGGAAGTAGCCCCTCACAGGACACAATAATAACCACCCACACAATGCAAAATAACATAACCTTTACTGACACAATAGTAATGATGTGAAGGAGTATTCTCCTTTAAGAACCAGAGATATATATGTACGCGAATACTATACAACTTGCAGGGATTACTCTCCTGAAGTGCCACCCACCACCGTGTCCCACACCGTGTCCAGAGAAATGTGTATCTCACACAGAGTCCCCGAGAGTTCAACAGTATGTAAAGTTCCTTGGTCACTAGTCCCACAGTGTCCCCAAAGAACTCACCCTATTAGGCATGATCAGTGCCTGGGTATAGGCCGGTATGTTGGTGCACTTATATTATATGATACCTGCCCAGTGCAACGGCACCTGGGCCTTTAAATATCTTCAAAAAGGATCCGACGATCTCCTGCGTGCCATCCTGGCTTCACCAGCGTGATGATCCGTCAGAGGCGATCCCACTCTGAAGATAGTGTCTTTAAGGAGTGCAGCGTCCACTTAATCCCTAACTATCACTGTATAACATTAAGGGGCAGGGTCCCTCACCTAGGGCCTGTCCCTGTACCATAACAAGCTAAATATGTCTCAGGGCCTGCCTTGTGCCTAGGGGGGGTTGTATTCTGGCCTAGTGTAGAGGCTTACTTGCCCTCCACACAGACCCTCTGTCCGTTACCTCTCTCCCCCTCACTCTGGCTCGTGCTCCCTGTGATATGCTTCCTTGTCCTGCCTGCAGCAATCCTTTAGCTCCTATTGGTTCACTGGCGTCAGGTGGGACACTCCTAAGGCTCATGGGAGTTGTAGTCTCCTCTAAGAGTCCTACCTGATTGGTTGCCGTACGAGCGCTTTTACACTGCCCTTGCGCAACCTACAATGGCCGCCTCCGATGCTATGCGCATGTGCGAACCTCCTAATATGGCAGCACTCTCTTCCTGCAAGTAACGGAGCCCTCGACACGCATGCACACGCATCCGCACGTCCCCGCAACACCCCCGCACTCTCCTGCACAACTGGAGGTAACGCAGCAAGTGGCACAACCTCAAAAGAAGTGGGGGACCTGGCTACACTACCATAATATTATACATTTTATTGAACTTTTATTTTCTTTCTTTAACTATTAGTGTACTTATTGTTTATTCAAATAAAATTGTAAAGACACAGAATAGCCCTTCCCCTGTTACAACAAACAGCACAGTCCCCCCTCTCTCCACAAACAATACATCACCCTTATATGTGATGTCATATGAAAGGGAGAGCAGCCAGCCAATCAGGTAGGATATTCTTCCCTTCCTTTAAGATTACGTCACTTACGCAAAAAAAAAATGGAAGCCATTGTGACGGTAGGGGTAGCCAGCATCACAAAATAAAGGTCAAACCCAGCTAGCTACCCATAAAACTGTGTGTTCTGGTTGTGTCAATAATGTTTAATTCAGCCAAATGTATTTAATGTCTGGGGAGGGAACGTAAAAACACTTATGTATCAAGATATTGTCTGTAAAACACTTTATTTCCTGTGTTAGCTATTCCTCCAGTTTAGTGTGCTAGCATTGTTCTGTAATGTGTAATCACTGTAAATGTGATGAGATTAAAGGGTAAACCCTGCAAAAGGTAAATTACAGATGCAGCCACAAGTATCCAAACACTTGCCTTGAAAAATCTGGGGCAATAACCCAGTAATGCTGCAACATTTCTGTGACATTTCTACAGACAGACTAATGGCCCATCGGATGATTCAGTTTGAATGGGACTGCCAGGGACCCCCGCTGGGATAATCCGATAGGCCATTAGTCTGTCTGCATAAGTGTTACAGAAATGTTGCAGCATTTCTGGGAGATTGCCCGAGATTTTACAAGGGAAGTGTTCGGATACTTGTGGCTGCATCTGTATGTATGTGCCTGTAAGTATCCTTTCATAGAAAGAGATTCAGCAATTCACTCAGCTGAGCTGTTCCATAGAAAAGATATTATCAAGACAAAGGTGTCAAGACATTGCATAAGTGGGGAGAGGGGACAATAAGTCTGGGGATGGGCTCTCAGGAAGGAGAGCCTTTGTTCCCTGCAGACTCTATGGCTCATACCGAGTGGGAAGTCTTGAGTGCCTTAGCACGCCCCCATCCTCTGGCTTTGGTGGCACCAACCCAATCCGTGCTCTGGTTGGTCAGCAGCCCTGTCCCATGTAAAGGATAGCCACCAAGAGCTATATAAAGGGCATTGCTGATCAGAGCACTTGGCTATCTAAGAGACATTCTGTGAAAGAGTTTGGATCTTGACTGTGACCAGCTAGAGATACATTTCAGAGTGGCTGCTGTGTGTTTAGCACTCCGATATCCTGGAAGAGAAGCAGACAGAGCAAGCCTTCTTCAAATGGGTCCCTGCACCTAGTGAGACTGGAGTCTTCCACCCAGGTCCCCAGTTTGGTGAGAGTATATCTGCTTTCTATTTTGCGTATTTGCTGGTTCTGCCAGAATAAACTCTGTTTATTCAATTACTTTGTCTTGTGCTTGGTGATAGTGATCTTGGAAGGTTTTTGGTGTTAAAAGTAGTAAAAATGGTCTCCTGTGACAGCCATAACATGGTACACCCACCAAACATAACATAACTAATCAAGAACACTGTATTAATATACCATATAATACTTATATTAGAACTAGTCTTTTTATGTTTGGCTTTGTGTCATGATTATGTATCTCAATGGAAAATACTGTATATATAGTTTTTATTTAATAGCTATATTTGAATCATTATTATAGATTACAGGAAAAGGGGATTATTATACTGTTATACTATCCCCTGGGATTACTGCTCTTCAGGAATGACTCACTGATTGCTGAAAGATTATCTCCAAATTGTAGACAAATCCTTAGTGGCTGATACTCCTGTTTACCGAAACTGACACCTTTGCCTGCTGATATACAAACCTGGTAGAAAATAAAGTTGTCCTCCAGCGCGTGGACTTATTGCTCTTTTCTTCCTTATGTAGAAAAAAGACAACAACAAAAAACACCACACACAAGTGGTATAATAGGCGTCGAGACTCAGTATCTTAATCTATAGAGAAGTAGAGAACTTGACACTTGCCTGTGTATTTGTTCCCGTAGTGCATACTCCTCTATTTTCCTTCTGCTGTTACCTTAAAAAGTGGAGAGAGGCATAGCATAATACTGTTTATTACAAAAATAAGGGAGGTGAGATAAAAATACACTTACAAATGACCAACCACATGGATTGTGGTGGTTTCTATTGCTGCAAGTGTCCTTTAAAAACTTCCTTGCTGGAGCTGCTTTTCAGTCACTTTTTCTCAACTCCTGACTTGTCTGTCTGGGTCCATGGGGATGGGAGGCTTTCTCAGATTCGTGCACAGTCTGTTGTGCCTCTCCGTGTGCAGAGCTCCCTGCTGTTTGTCAGTGTTGGTTAGCTGATCTACAGACTCCACAGGTATGGTGGCTCCAAAAGACCAAAAAGGGGATGTCCACATCAAACTAGTTTCGCCTGGTTTGGCTTCATCATTGATGTCATCGTGGGTTAATGCAGTGTTCTTTATAGTGGTTTAATTGTGTGCTCCTCCCCTTATTCAAATCTACCTGGTTGTTGATCTATCATATTCATTATGTATGCATACATTCTGATGACTCCTTACAATGAGCACAGAATCTTCACTTGGAGACTATAAATACATTGCGGTTAAAAATTTAAATATATAAAATGCATTGAGATAACTCCCTTTAAACGGCTACTGTCATAGCTTCCCTCTTTTTGGTTCCTTATAAAACAATGTGTTGATTAGCCCTAAATAGTATATAACCCCATATATTCATAGAGAGCAACAGTACATTCATAAAAAGCAGCAGTACATTCATTAAAAAGCAGCAATTTCCATGTCTATATTTAGACCCAAAGGAGTGAGTGTCTGTAAAGTGAATATCCAGAAAGTTTCTCTCCTGGACATTTTCTGACAGAAATCTCCTCCTCTCCAATCATGTTCCACTTTTTCAATTCCCCAGAATCTTAGACATTTTGGGTTCATATTGTGTTTAGTTTTATAGTGTTGTGATACACTATGAGTCTCCAAACCATTTAAAATATTGCGTATATGTTCCCCTATTCTCGTTTTTAGCTTCCTGATCGTTCTACCCATTACAATCTAATGCATATATCACTCCTTTGCTATTGCAAGTAATATTGAATTTAATGATATACTTAACTGGTGATACATTGCTTAAAAATTCCTTTATTTTAGTTTCCTGTTTCTTATTGTTGGAAGAAAACAAGTTTTGTGTAAAATACATATTATTTTTTATTTTACAGTATAGTCACATTGAAGTGGTCATACCCGAATGTTCTACAACAGTGGGTAACACGTTATTTATATGATTTATATAATTGTTACAAGTTAAAAAACGTACAGTCTAATTCCTGTAACAAACGCTGCCCTGAAGTTCTTCTTTGTTTTGCTGGCTTGACATATTTTCTCAAAAATGTCTGGTGTGGCACTCCCACAAAATATAGATGTGCAAAACTAGAGAACAGAAACCTTGATAATCGTGAATGTGTTCACCACATGCGACAGGGAGTATTTGAATATAATACCAGGACTTAAGAAGTAAATACAATGTTAACCACAGTGAGTAATTAAGTGATTAGAGTGTAACAATATAGATAGGTCAATAAAGACTAAAAAACAGGTCCTCTACTTAGGTAACAAACAGTGTCAAATGTTTCTTCAAGAATGCAATGTCTTAAAAGAAAAAGGGAGCGACAGACGACACCGAGGGAAAGAAGAAACACAAGAAGCGCTATAGGGTAATATTGCAGTGACATGGTGGTCTAAATTTGTGGTAATCCTCCAAAGAATGTACTCACATTCTAGTGAAATAAATTGAGCATATCACAATCTGTGGCAAATGATATGTGGATGATCAGATAGGTGAAGGTGATCTCAGAGGAAAGAAGATTTAAAGCGCAGGTGATATACAAATAATTTTTATACTTCATAATAATAACAAACCTAAAAAATGCACACTTACAAGAAGTCAATTATTTAGGACATATAAAATAGAGGTTAACCAGGATCTCCCAGGAGTGGTGTGAGTTACAATCTCATCTGATGGTGTCGGTTACGGCCGGCTGGAAATAAGTAACGGATCTCTTTTATAGTCCTCTCTCGGGCTATCAACACTGTGGATGTTGGGTCTCAATGCATTTTGCTTCCTTTATGCTTCCATAGGAGACAAATCTATCATCCATATCCCCTTGTGAAGCTCTCCTTTCTTTGTTGCTTTGACATATTTTCTAAGGTGATTTTCATACCATACCACACCAGTTCTATGGGGTAGCATTAAGATACATTTACAGTACTACATAGTTACATAGTTACATAGTAGATGAGGTTGAAAAAAGACATACTGTAGGTCCATCAAGTTCAACCTATGCTAAATTTAGACAACAGATACTTTATCCTATATCTATACTTACTTATTGATCCAGAGGAAGGCAAACAAAAAACCCTATTAAGGAGAAAAATTAATTCCTTCCTGACTCTAAGAATTGGCAATCAGATTAATCCCTGGATCAACATCCTTCCCATGTATACTTATTTGGTATATCCCTGTATACCTTTCCCATCTAAAAAGATGTCCAACTTTTTTTGAACAAATCTATTGTATCTGCCATCACTGTCTCCATGGGTAATGAATTCCACATTTAAACTGCCCTTACTGTAAAGAACCCTTTCCTTTGTTGCTGGTGAAATTTCCTTTCGTCAACCTTAAGGGATGGCCCCGAGTCCTTAGTACTGCCCGTGGGATGAATAGTTCTTTTGAAAGCTCCTTGTATTGTCCCCGAATATACTGTATACATACTGTATACAGTACTGTCTACTACTGTTATATAAGGACAGGGTAACATCCAGATACACCTAGAGTACTACTGTAAAGGGACAGAGATTTACCTTCAAATATAATTATGGGTCCTAGTCCAAGTCTTGAGACTGCCCCTCACACATGAAGCTTGAGTGGATGCTTAGGCCGAGGTTTCAAGGATAACCATTTTTTTTCTGGGTGCTATTGTATTAAATCTTTCCAGTGCGATTAATTTCTCACCCAAAATATAACATCATTCATGCAGGAAACACATCCAGAGATACTGCAGGTAATGTTATGTAATTCATGTATCTATTTTTTTTATATAATACCCGGATATCCGTAGTGCACAGAAATTCAATGACACGCATAAGCGTTTCAAGTAGGTTCTATATAAACACGCATGAACAGAAATTCAATGACACACATATGCATTTCAACCAGGTCCCATAGAAACATATGTGTACCACAATGTAATTCATGCAGTACACTACTGTATTTCTTCTCTATTATTAATTTACAACATATTCTCTTTACAGGTGTTAGATCTCTACAGATCAGGTCCTTCTAGGGCAAGCAAAACCTTTTCTCCCGGGAGCTACTGAAACGCAACAGATATGGGATGCTTTCAAATAGTATGACATATACGAGCTCGGAGCCGTAAGAATTCAGGGAGGCACCTTGGCTGAGTTCTTACAACTAAATTTTAATGGTTCACAAGCAGGTATTATACACAAGGCAGGGACAAAAATACAGTTGTCATCTGTTACAAATATGGGTACACATCTAAATTTGCATGTATCCTTCACATAATGCCTTTTCTGTAGAGCTTAAAACATTTAACTGCTGAGCAAGAGACATATACAATGGTGACTTATAAGGCAGCCCTATCCTCTGTTTTAACAATATTTTGACAGGCATTGAACAGTTGGTCTGTAGCTATTTACGATAGCCTCCCGTGAAAATAGCAAGGCCAGCGTATTCTTTTTAACCTTATCAATTCCAGAACTTGGCAGAAGACAGGTTTAACTTTACATACCCTCCTTTTGTTCTGAAAGAACAAATCAATTGACCAATCCCATTTATTCTTCTGCAAACCACTCAGGAGAGGAAAAACTCCAAGGAAGAAACCTCCAAGAGACCATGTGCCTGCAGAAACCTATCTCTTTTAGGTATCTCGTTTGAGATGAACATATGGGTGGTTGACGAGTACCAAGACTATTGGTATTTCTCGCTCTCTTTGTGGGAGGTATATACATAATGGTCGAGCTAGAAGCAGAAACATCTTTCTTTGGCAAAAAATAGAGCTGATTACACTTTTAGCCATCTAGATTAATTCATACACACAGAGTAATAAACCTGCGATTATCCTAATTCCGAAAAGAATTTAATTCCCAATACATCGAGCCAATTTTCAAGGCCAAATGTAAAATCAAACTCTTTTGTTTCCTCTTGCATTCTAGATTAAATTTCTGCTAGAGTATCCATATCATGGTGTAAACTTTTTGATTGGGTGTCAATATAAAACGGCATTCTTTACCCACTAATTTACAAACCCCTCCTTGTGCTGCCATCAGATAACCCAATGCCATACAATTTTGCAAAACTACTGTCCTTATCTATTGCTGAACCTTAAAAATAGCGTCTTTTAGTATCGTGAAAAAAACATTTATATTGACTACTGAAAAATCCCCTTTTGCATATAAATCATACATTCCTAATAGGGTATTAGACTTCCCACTACTCTCTTAACTGAGCTATTTTTAATAATTAATGCCTTTCAATTTCGTTACATTATTTAAATTCTATTTCTGATCATAAGTGGGGGTTGGTGTGGGTTAATATTTCCTAGGAGCGACTGCCCAACACATACATCTTACATACTACATTTACTCAGAATATCGGAACAGACAAAATGGCTGCCATAGGCAAAATGGTTGACTTGTGATCCTTTCCTTGTGGTTGACACACGCCCTTGGGTGACCTCCCCACCTTCCTCTTTTCCAATCTTCTCAGCCCCCTCTTCCTTTAGAGACAGTCTTTTTAAAGAACAGTTAACCATATCATAGTCCTGCCGGACCAAAAAAATAGTCCCATAGTACATAACTTGACTCCTTTCTGGCCATTGTATCGGCCCAGTTGATTTCTTTTTTTTTTCGGTCTCTTCTTCTGGGGGACTGCTGACATCTTCATCACCAAAAAGAGACATAGCATCGGTGGGGGGGTTGCAACGCACTTCAGGACCAAAGTTTTGCTGTTCATAACACAGAGAGTAATGAGTAGGACAGACACACATACAAAAACATCCACTAGCTTCGCTCCCAGCGAAATAATCTAACCACCAAGTCCCAACAAATCCCAACCCTCATCTCTACCTTCAAACACTGGAACCACTTTCCCAAACAACATAACCTGGTCTAGTTGCAGGATAATAATTTATCTATCCTTCTATCACAGAGTCAATAATTTCACTAGGGTAAACTTTTATTTCTACTCCCTTCATAACCAATTTCATATATATATAGTTCTACAAATATCTTATAGCATCTTGTCTTTTTCCAAGGGGTTAAATATAACTCTCGTGTTCCTGGGGTGCAATTTATTGGGTATGTATAGTACATTGGGATATATTGCACTAAGATGTGGGCTTTGTTTACCAGGATTCCATTATATAACAAAATATTCTTGTTACTACCCTATCGTCTTTATGTGGACACCACTTACAGTATATAAACCTAATAGAATAAACATTGTAATTAAAATAATAAAACCTGTAAAAAGAAAGGTTATTAAAAAGTTAAAAGTTCATATGTTGAGGTCCGATTTTTCTTCCTATGAACTTTTCTCCTTTTTTTGGTTAGTGCCGGGTTTTCTTATGAACCAAAACACCAACTGAGAACGGCTGTGTCTTTAGGCCATCCCTCCTTTGTTGAGGTTTAATTTTGAAGCGACTGTGGGTGCACTTGTGTAACATGGATCCAGGAAAAATACTCTGACTGGGTAGAATCTGGAATGGGCCTCTCCACTTTAGATGAAAAGCGCTTTTGCGTCACCTTTATCTTCATCTAATTGGAAGGACTGCACCTGGACATGAGACACTCAGACAATTGCATTAGTTTCACACAATAGATACTGATTAAAATCGTCTGTTTAGAGCATAATCATACAACATTAAATCTACAAGGTACCTAGGGTGACCATTGGTCTTCCCATGAGAGAAAATTATATCTGATTGTCACATTAGGCTAAGCCAAATACACCTTTATATTTAAGGGATCAATCACAAGGCTAAACAGGCAGAAAAATAAACGGTGGTTCATCCGGATAAGACCTTGAAAACTTCACAAACACAAGAAACAGAGAATATACTTTGGGGGACCTTATACTTATTAGGAAAATAACTTGGGGAGATTTGGACTCGAAATCCAGGAGTCTGGGGGCACAGGGAGGCCCTGGTGTAATTCACACTGCGTTCCGTCAAATCATGCCTGCTTGCTGGGGAAAATTAAGTGACTACCAGCACTTTGGCCCCACAACTCCTGCAACCAAAATAATTATATTTCCACCCAAATATCCTCCTAAAACTGACACACAAGAAATTTCACAGTTCCGCTAAGGGAATATGACATAGAAAATAACAGGGTCAGTTCACTTTCAGGCACTCCATATCTGAGCTGGGGCATTGGAATGCTTATTCACATGTAATTCACATGCCAATTCACCAACCTGGGTTTAAATCACAGGACAAACACAATGCATTGCAGGTTTAGAACTCATAAAACAAACATGTAGACACAAGAGCTTGCACTCCACCATTTGCACCTATCATGTGGGGTTCTAAAACCTTCTCTTCTCTAGGACACCAGCTAAGAATACCTTGCTGACAGACAAGACAGGCCAAAATATCACCTCCCTTTCCCCTCATGTGCCAGGAGACTCTGTTCTCATAAGCATATTCTGTGCAGCTATTTCTCATAAGGGGCCACCCATACAAGGCAATCCACTTATAAGTTTGCACAGACAGCTGCAGGCCCATGAGGCAAAGGGAATACACAGAGAATGCATTAACTAGCCCACTGGGCTTACACAGTTAACCCTACATCCACAGTTTCTAGTTTATACCCATGTGGGGGTATAAAAAGGAAAAATTACAGGCAACCTAGTAAGGTACAATATTATGTAACCATGCTGTAAAATGGCTATAGTCATCTCTCCTGCTGACAGTAAGGCCTGGTAAGTTATGGGCATGCCAGCAGTAATTATGGAGGTTTGCCCTCACACCCTGGTGAGGTGCCCTATGTATGGATGGGAGTGATTGCACCGAGGGGTGCACCACAGAGGAGTTCTTCACCAGGACCATCCACAAGCGGACGCTGGGATCCTGATGAGATGGAGGTGCTGCACTGGATATAGGTACGACTCAAGTACAGTACCTCAGCTGCCTGTCTGGGTTGGCAATCCCCACACACCATCATGCGGGAGACTCAGGAGTCCTGTTGCCAACAGGTGCACCACCAGACACTACACTAATGGGGGCTGCTTAGACCACAGGGACCAATATGAGATTGGGTGGGTCAGGCCAGAAAATCCATTACAATTATACCCAAGAGCCAAAAGCTGACACTCTCAGCCCTTGCCATATGGTTTCAGGGGCAGCCAGCAATAATAACAGCAATAACACCCTCCTTTTGTTCACTTGTATTACATGTGAACAATATCACATAAAGGATAACAGCATTTAAAGCATAACCTTAATGGAATTGCTTGATGTTAGACTAACCTAAAACCTTTGGGTATAAAATTTTCATAAAAAAATCTCAAAAGAACCCTACTGAATATAAATATAATCTGCTATAGTCTTCTGACAGAAACTTTTAGAACACAAAATAGCATCTGATTTGCTGAAAGAACAACCTGTAGCATAAAAACCTATAGACATAAATTTAAAGGTGGGGACACATTTGAGAGAAAAAGATGGTTAAAAATGATAAAATATTAAATATTTGATCAACTTTGCAGAAAAATAATTCCATAGAGAACCCTCTAGTATATGAGACAGAGTGGCTCAGTGAGTAACGACACTGACTGGCACTGAGAGCTTGAAGCAGGGGAGCCCGGTTCAACTCCCAGTGTCGGCTCCCCGAGACTCCGGGCAAGTCACTTTATCTCCCTGTGCCTCAGGCACCAAAAACGTAGACTGTAAGCTCCACGGGGCAGGGACCCGTGCCTGCAAAAATGTCTCTGCAAAGCGCCGCGCACAACCAGCAGCACTATAGAAGAAAATGCTATTATTATTATTATAAGTATACTGGCAGACCTGGTCAGGGGCCGTTTTCCTTGTACGTTGCTTTACTGCTATTTCGGGGTCTGCACACTTATACATGGCTCAGCACTAGAGTTTCTGTGCTAATTACATTGGACTAGTGGTTACTTTATCCACCTGTTCCCACTGCAATACACTAGTGATTCTATGCAGTTCACCAGTGATCCAGAACATTACATTGTGTTCATACTATAGGGTCTGAGCGTTTAATATTTGTTTTAATCCCCATTTTAATCCCCATTTTACACGGATATTAAAGATTTAAGTTTTAACCACTTCGTTACCCACCCACCAGGTGTTTAGAGTGCTCATTTTGGGTTACTGTCCTCTGTTTATTTGAACTCTATATTAATCAATTTACACCTTTTTCCATTTCAAGCCATATAACAAGCTCAAATAACTCTCTGGGCTTCCTGCCAAAACCTTGTAACAGACAAAATGGTTAATTACTGGTTACTGCAATACAATTTGGGACAGCTTGAAATATGCAGCTCTTCACACAGCCCGACAATGTTTCTGGTATTCAAAACTTAAAACTGGATCTTTGTTAAACAGAAAATTGTAGGCTTTAACATATACTTTTAGATAGTTTAGTTACTGGTTATACACAAAAAGAGCACAGAGCGCAGATGCAAAACAAACAGAATTTTACGCTTCTTTCACACATTCAACCAGTTTTTACAAAAAATAACAGACACATATTTTCTCACGTATTTTAATAAATAGGAAAACAAAACAGTTTGATTCTGCAGAATAAATTAATAACTATCCCTTTTTTTTTTTTTTTTTTTTCATATCATTATTAACTTATTTTTTTTTTTTTTTTTTTTTTTTTTAAACTAATTTTTAAAATGCTGAGCTTCTAGTTAGCTTTGTGTCTAGAATATATTTCCCCTGTTATTCTATATAAGATATTCACCTGATTTTATCTGTGGAGATTTAGAGGAAAAGAATTATAATTCTGGTTAAGGAAATAAATCGCCTGGCCAGTACGATAAACATCCTTATTATTCCAGTGACTGGACTGTTTACAAAAATAATTCATCCTTTCTTTCTTCTTTTTCTCCACAGATACCCAAAACTTTCCTCTGCCCAGTGTAAATTAGTTTATATTATAGTGGTGGTGTACACCTTTTAGAAATTAAATTTCAACATGAGCAATTAATTATATTCTTATTTAAGAATCATTTGCAAGTCCTGAATAGTCATTTTGTATACATACAATACACCAGTATTCTTATTATTCAATGCAAATAACACTTTCACATAGATAGAATTCACCCAGATTCTTACAAGCACACACACATACAGGGATTACTCAATCAATCAACCTTTTTTTTTACCATATCCATACTTAAAAATAAAACATTCTGAGGGAAAAAGAAACCTATACCTGTTATACTCTTGTTTTCCACTTTTCAATTCAGACAGGAAAATATTATTAATTTAAACTTAATATATACTCATACTCAGTTAATGTTGCACAAATAATTTGAGTTTGCATGTTAGTTTTTCCTAAGAGGCATGCCGTCATTCACAATTTTTAGTACATTCCTATGCCTGTGTAAAAATAGCTGGAGGAAAAAAGGTGGGGGCTACTTGCAGCTGCTTATTACAATACATACAGGCGAGAGAGAGAGACAGCTGATTTTGCCACGGACAGTGAGGGAGAGGGCTGACAGGTTAGTGTAAGTTCATTAGATGACAAAATGTTAGTGCCCATAATGAGTTTATACAGGAAAGAAATCTTAACACTTTATGCGCACGTATTAATAAACAATTATTAACTTAACTTTAAACAATACCTTAACTTAACATTAAACAATCCTTATGTTAACTTAACTTTAAACAATCTTAACTTAACTTAAATTGCCATGCTATTTGAAATCATATACTGTCCGTTTTACTTATCAGGGACTTACTGTACACTTGCTTAAACAATAGGGACTCACCCTTTGTTACATTAATCACAGACTTACCCTCGATAAAACAAAAAGGGACTCTCACCCTTTGTTACATAAATCGGGGACTTACCCTTGATTAAAGGGACTTACCCACGATTAAACAATAAGGACTCTCACCTTATGTTCTTTTGCCCTTATAAATTTAGGTTGTTTAGTTTCGCAGAGGAAAAGGTGAGAAACAAATAAAAAGAATCTTTACTCACCCTTTTTCCTGTGCGAAATTCCACTTCTGTCACCAAAACTGTTAGATCTCTACAGATCAGGTCCTTCTAGGGCAAGCAAAACCTTTTCTCCCGGGAGCTACTGAAACGCAACAGATATGGGATGCTTTCAAATAGTATGACATATACGAGCTCGGAGCCGTAAGAATTCAGGGAGGCACCTTGGCTGAGTTCTTACAACTAAATTTTAATGGTTCACAAGCAGGTATTTATACACAAGGCAGGGACAAAAATACAGTTGTCATCTGTTACAAATATGGGTACACATCTAAATTTGCATGTATCCTTCACATAATGCCTTTTCTGTAGAGCTTAAAACATTTAACTGCTGAGCAAGAGACATATACAATGGTGACTTATAAGGCAGCCCTATCCTCTGTTTTAACAATATTTTGACAGGCATTGAACAGTTGGTCTGTAGCTATTTACGATAGCCTCCCGTGAAAATAGCAAGGCCAGCGTATTCTTTTTAACCTTATCAATTCCAGAACTTGGCAGAAGACAGGTTTAACCTTACAACAGGTGAAAATGTCCAAGAGCCTGCCAATCCAAAAAAGACTTTGATTGAAGATAAATCTTTACATTTATAAGAGCAAAGAAATTTGTATTATTGAATTTTTCATAAAGTCATTTACTGTAATCAAATAAATATAATTTCATAATTTAAAGTACTTTTTAGTCATCTGACATTTTTAGAGGAATAATTGGTGGGTTACATTGAATACCATTAGATATAATTTCATATCGGATCATATGAAATGAACGGGTATAAGTGACGGGTTACTGTACATTGCATTTACATTTTTAAGACACAATAGAGCACTAGTGCCTAGTGTAATTTCTCTGGAGTATTGTAACCGATGCTAAAACTACATTTTCCCAGCCCGGCACATTAGTGGGTCAGCCGCAAGCAGCCAAAAAATGATCGGAGGCACATAGGCAACTAGCGAGACGAATGCGCCAGTAAATGATGCTATATATGTACCACCGCACTACTACCATTTGTAAGCAGCAGCATTAGTGCCAAGAGAAGTGAATGAAATGAGGTACGGTGCTTTCCCACTTTTCCCCCTAATCACACCCAACAGTAGTATCTTCAGCTAGCTGCATGTGTAATACAAGGAGGAGTTACAAAAGCAGAGTTTTTTCCCCTCAACCTCAGTGTTAGAGCCAGTGATCGAGTATGAGAGTCAGTTACAGTCTTGGACAAAGAGTGCAACAGCAGCAGTGTACACCATACTATAAGTGCCATAGATGGGTGCTGATGCTGTTCATGTTACTTGTTGTGTAGTGATGGAGGCTTAAGGGCCTATGAGGGGGATTTCACTACTGTTCTGTACATCATCATGATACTCCTCCTTCTTAACGCTTGTTGTGTAATACTGTGTGTTGCTGTTGGGGATGATAACATGCCTTTCCCTGCAGTACCACAACCCAGTGAATGCATTTTTTTTATTCGGATGATGACAAATAATGTGGTATTGGTTTTTGCTGTCCAACAGTAAATATTTGCTTAACAGCTTAGGTTGTAAAATGTATGAGACTCATACTTTTCATTTAATCTTGCTGTGGCAGCAACATTATTCTGTATATCATAAATTTACTCCTCTTCCGCCTCCTTAACACTTTTAGATTGTCTTGCCTCTCTCCTCAAGGTTATGCACTCTTGAGACAATGACAAATCATGTGGATTGGTGTAACGCTGTGCTCACCACAAACAAGGCGGGATCCCGGTACTGAAGTGGGAATGGGTATAACGCCACTCAAAGAAATGGGGGCACGTCTGGAGTGCGGGTGGTCAGGCAGTTGAGTCAGGATTGGAGAGAGTAGGATTTTTAGGTACTTGCCTAGGTCAGAGGTAGGAGCTAGTAGAATGGTCAATGTCCATTTAGCCATGATCAGGGCTTCGAGAGATGCGGAAGGTCAGAGGTAAGATGGGTCAATAAGCCAGAAGTGCGGAGTCCTTGGAGATAGCCTGGTCGATACACAGGAGGTCAATCTGAAAGCAAGGCAGCAGGGAACAAGGCAAGACAGGACAAGGAACCAGAAGTGGGAGAACAGCACAAATATTTGCAAAATCTGCCGATTTTGGAAAAAAGAGTGGCAAATTTATCTTGGTTCTGAAACTTTGGTGAAAATATATCATACAGTATCTCTAATTAAGAGACTCTCAGCACCAAGGTACTTGGCAGAGAAATGAATTTGGTGGAGAAGAACAAAATACCAGATTCCTTCTTCATTAAGATAAAGGCATTCATGTGCATGTACAGTACTGTAAGCAGGAACAGTAGTAATTGATTTTAACTCTAATAGCTATAATACATTCATATATAATTGTTTATCTACAAGAAAGAAAGTGTACAGGATTTGATCAAATAGATTCATTATCCGGTGCAAAAGTAAAAGCGCAAAACACTAGGAAAGGCCTTGACATCACAATCACTCTTCTTTTCCTTTGTACAATGATAAGGTGATGTATATCCCATAGTTCAAGACATGTAATATAGCGGTCTAATCAATTTTTGACATGCTAGCAGGACAAAGGAGTGCCTGAGAGCATTATTACCATATAACAATTGAGAAGTGTCTTGCATCATTCCCCTTGGGACAATGCAGTTCTTCCCTGTCACTGTGTGCAGCCGACTGCTGACAAGACACTCAAGACACTTTATATGTACCGACATCAGGCACAGCTAAGCATCTAAAAGAAAATTGCATCTCAGGGGAGGAAAGACCCGCCATCATTTAAACTCTGGCTGTCCCAGCAACTGTAATTAGAAATTGTTTTAATTCACTTTCTTTAATGTTGAAAAACATGCTTGCTACAGTAGATTGATCACTTTGAACAAAAACAAAAAAAACATGATTTCTATGCATGTAGTTGTAGTAAAAGATCCCTTTTTATATCTCTAAAATGCTTTTTTTAAAGATTGGATCATGAGTTGCTAAGGGTGGTTTAAAGAAAGTATACATTTTGGGGGAAGCTCTACTACAGTATGTATCTCTACAGTAATGTGTGTACAGTAAATAACGTTCTCTTGTAACCAGATAAGAGAAAATAATTGCATCCACATGCAAGTCTAACAATTTTTCAATCAGCAATCAGTAAACTAATATTGCATTAACATAATGTCTCCACTTTGAAGATGCACTTTGCCTCATACTGTATGTGTCCCCACCATTCTCTATTTCTTCATTATGATCAAATTCTTTCTTTTGCTTTTCTAAAATTGTGAATTTTGGGAGGAACAGATACTGTACAGTACAATAATTAAAGGCATTCCTGATTTACAACGGCATCTACAACTTTGAGGCACAGTATAAAAATTAATGTCCTTTCCAGACACACCTTTCTGGAATAAAACTGCAGTTATCGACATACAGTATTTCACAGCTGAGAAAGAATTAAATTTTTAAAATGTGTATCTGTTCACAATTTGCTATTTCTCCCTATGCATTGTAGTGACACCTCTGACTGCAGTATTTCTACATCACTATTGTACCAAACTCAAACTTAAAGAAGCAGATTCATTAATAATCAAAATATTATGTAATGCAAGATACCATTGTTTGGACAATACATTCCAGAACATATTCACATAACTTGCACAGGCTCTCCCAACCTCTTAGATACCCCACTGGTAGTCACAGAAGAAGAAGAAAAAGCCCTCAAAGTGAACAGAAAGTAGACAAGGAGGCAAAAAGAGAAAGATGGACTGTAGAAGAAACAAGCTTCAACCTTGTTTTAGGAGGACAGTCTGCCAGAGACTTTGTTTATTGCATAGTTACAGCAAGAGATACTGTACATATACACATCCGGAACCAAAGTCTGGTTAACATAGGCAATGAAACATACAGTATCCTTATAATTCTATATTTATAACAAACAAACAAGGTATGATCATATAGTTACACAAATTAGCATATATTCTTGCAGAGATAAGCTTAATGATAGAAGATAGAAACAGAAAAACGTTTGTTCCATTTCAAGGGTAAACGCCTGACTAGTGATTTGCTGTTCAACTTTCACAGGGTGGGAAAAGAAAGATTACAGAAACCAGCAAGAAAGACAGTTTATGGTTAGACACGTCATAAAACAACAGTTAAGCAACATGCTTTTACCCATAAAACATTGCTGTAGTAGAGCAAGAATATAAAGTTTAATTCTGCAGGACACAAATGGAATGATGTTGTAAAAGTTGAGAAAAATAAATGTGGCATCACAAAGGACAAAGAAATTAAGCAAATTGGGAGTAACTAAGTAAATCTAAATGGAGAACATTGCAGGAGATGAGCTCAGATGTGAAAAGGGAGTATTAACTTTCTTATGTACTGCAACATTATTGTTTTTATTAGTATTAGGATTAGTATTATACCATGAGTAATGAAATGAAACTGATGCATTGGTTGGCTTAATGATTCACATAAAACATTCCTTTTCTTCTTAGTCATTATTTCACAAATTTACATCACCGTGAGTGTACAGTTGTTGAGAAACCAAAAGAGTTAATATAAAAGTTGTAGTAAATATCCTAGAATACCTATGACACTCTGATATATTTATTTATTAAATATTTGTGTGGCATATAATATATAGAATGTATACTTTGATTCAAATCAGTGACTGTACGATTAGAATGAAGCATAGCAGGATCTCTAAATGGAAGTAGTATTATTGTCAATAATTAACCATTGTTCTGGTTGTTTTGAATGTGACAGGTATTTTCCTCATTTCCTCAGTGGGCTTGCATTGTTTCGTCCTGAAATTGGTGGCATTTTTATTTTTAATGAAGTCAATTTGGTTAACACTGAAGCACTGAAACGACTCAGAATATGACATGATTTATTATTGTTTGGTTTTCTTGTAGCTGACAGTTAAAAGAAAAAAAACAATATAAGAAAATTGAGAAAATCGTGCAATTACAGCACAAATTATTCATGGAAAAAAGCATTCATTTCACTTGCACCTGCCAGTCACATTATACTCCTACATAGTTACACTGAGCCTGTACACATCTGTAGAGCAAAGGGGCCTATTCTAGTGGCTCCGAATTTGTCATTGCCAAACCACATGCTTTGCCATGTTCAGAAATCGTGGAATGAAATGGGGAAAAAAAAATTCTCTACTGTAAATCATATCTTCTATAAAAAGTGACAAACCGCATAGTTTAACATGCAAATTGCCTGGCTTTAGAAATGAAATGGCCTGAAGGTGGTGCTAACTCAGATGCTTGGAAAACTCAACTGTCACATATCTATCAGGTGTGCCAGGTGTCTGAGGTATGCTCCCTTTTGTGCACAAGGAACATTGAACCGGTAACCAGAAAGAAATTCAGAGGAAGGTGGCTACAGTTGTGACAGCCAGCATTTGCCAGCATCTGTTTCATATCAATGCTAGAGCTGCTGCCCTGATTGGCAGCACTGTGGGTTCTAAACCTGTTGAGTTTGACACCGATATGTTATTTATCAAAATAGCACTTACAGGTGCGCCGACGAGTATTCTAAAACTCGTCGGCGCACCTGTAAGTGCTATTTTGATAAACAAGACCCAGGTACATGCTTGGTACATGCTGCAACATTTCAATGACATTTCCGCAGAAAGACTAATGGCTCATCGTATTAACACAGCAGGGGTCCCTGGCAGTCCCAATCAGTTTGAATGGGACTGCCAGCGACCCCCGCTGTGTTAATCTGATGGGCCATTAGTCTGTCTGCCGAAATGTCACTGAAATGTTGCAGCATGTACCCAGCAGGTCTCCAGCATATACCTGGGTCTTGGTGAAAGCCCCAGATTTTCCAAGGCAAGTTTTAGAATACTCGTCGGCGCACCTGTAGACTGATTTGTCCTACGGATATATTTTAGGATGTATGACTCATTGAAATATACTTTTTATAGCCATTAGAATATCTCACAGGATACCTCAGGTGTGTTCCTTTTGAAGTGAAACTTCTTTGCTAGCACCTACCAAACAAAAATGTCCCTTGCAGTAAATTGCCTTCATGGTGACGGAAGTACAGTCACAGAAGAGACATCACTGCTGTCAGAATAGGCCGTCAGCGAAGTCAGTGTTGGTAGCTCGGCGTGCATGCGCAGAGGCCTTTCACACTCGGTGCGCATTAGCAGAGGGCTCTCGCACTCCGAACGAATGCGCAGAGGCCATCGGCACTCAGCACGCATGGTTTGAATGCACAGAGGCCTCCGGCACTCTGCATGCATGGCGCACATGCGCAAGGACATCTGTTACTCAGCACGGATGGTGCGCATGCACAGAAGTGTAAACGGCAGCAGCATAGGGTTGATGTACACACACACAGACAGACACACAGACAGACACACAGAGACATACACAGAAACACTCTGAAACACACACACACACACACACACACACACACACACACACACACACACACACACACACACACACACACACACACACACACACACACACACACACAGGCACAGGCAAAGGCACACACACAGAGGCACACACACAAGGAGTTCACAGTTAGTATAAATATAGAAGTGCAAATAGCTAAACCGTTGGGGGTGTGCCGAGCATGCGTTTTCTAAGTCAAACTTCTTTGCATTTTTCACTGAAATTGTATTGATTTTTCATTAAAAACATCACCATTACAAATACAATTTCTGTGACAAAACAGTGACAAAAGACAAAGAAGTTTCACTTAAATTGCGCGTGCTCCAGACAGCCCCCCTTTTTTTCAGCACAGGCATCTTTCCCTAATTTATTTGGAGGCTTGAGGGGACATATATACAATTGGAGATGCAACTAAATTTGAACTCCTCCTTCTCGCTCCCTGTACTTGTATTTCAAAATTTTCATAAGTTTAAAAGAATAAATAAAATCAATCCAATTGTTATTCTCATGCTCCTTTGTACAAACTCCTGAAATTATTAGCATAATTTATCCTTGCCAAGGGGATATTTCCGCAAAGCTACACTTAATTTCATCTCTGCTCTACCTCATATCTACACTTAAGGAACTGCATCACATCTGGCAAGAGGTGTGCAATTTTTAGTATGCTGTACACCAAGCATGTCAAACTTGCCGCATGCAGCCCGCCACGAATATTTTTGTGGCTCACCCACAACTGGTGCGGCTGCCGTGTGCGGCGGCGAGCGCGTGGGCGGCGATTGCAAATTTTGGCCGCGGGAGTAGCGAGCGCAGGTGTGGAGGATGCGACGAGCATGGCCGGAAGGAAAAGCTGGCCTGCTGGGACTGGAGTCGGACGGTGGCCGGGCGCAGTCATCCTGCACTCGTGCCATGTGTGGGAGGACAGCGGGGGCGGAGCCAACACCCCGGCGGAGATAGCTTCAAAGATCTCTGTGAGACTGCCTTCTGCCTAAGGACAAGGGGGGGGAGAGAGGCCGAGATGATCATGGGCGGGGGGAATATGATGATGGGGCATAGGGGGGGATATAATGATGGGGCATGGGGCATGGGGGGGAATATGATGATGGGGCATGGGGGGGGATATGATGATGGGGCATGGGGGGGGAATATGATGATGGGGCATGGGGGGGATATGATGATGGGGCATGGGGCATGGGGGGGAATATGATGATGGGGCATGGGGGGGGGAATATGATGATGGGGGGTGGGGAATATGATGATGGGGCATGGGGGCCAGCCTGGGCAGATAAAGATGGGAGGCAGGGGGTGGGGAATATGATGATGGGGCTAGGGGGGGGATATGATAATGGGGCATGGGGGGGGGGATATGATGATGGGGCATGGGGGAGGATATGATGATGGGGCATGGGGGGGGAATATGATGATGGGGCATGGGGGGGATATGATGATGGGGCATGGGGCATGGGGGGGAATATGATGATGGGGCATGGGGGGGGGAATATGATGATGGGGCATGGGGGGGGGAATATGATGATAGGGCATGGGGGGGGAATATGATGATGGGGCATGGGGGGGATATGATGATGGGGCATAGGGGGGGATATGATGATGGGGCATGGGGCATGGGGGGGAATATGATGATGGGGCATGGGGGGGGATATGATGATGGGGCATGGGGGGGGGAATATGATGATGGGGCATGGGGGGGATATGATGATGGGGCATGGGGCATGGGGGGGAATATGATGATGGGGCATGGGGGGGGGAATATGATGATGGGGGGTGGGGAATATGATGATGGGGCATGTGGGCCAGCCTGGGCAGATAAAGATGGGAGGCAGGGGGTGGGGAATATGATGATGGGGCATGGGGGGGATATGATGATGGGGCATGGGGCATGGGGGGGAATATGATGATGGGGCATGGGGGGGCGAATATGATGATGGGGCATGGGGGGGGGAATATGATGATGGGGCATGGGGGGGGGGAATATGATGATGGGGCATTGGGGGGGGGATATGATGATGGGGCATGGGGGGGGAATATGATGATGGGGCATGGGGGGGGGGAATATGATGATGGGGGTGGGGAATATGATGATGGGGCATGGGGGCCAGCCTGGGCAGATAAAGATGGGAGGCAGGGGGTGGGGAATATGATGATGGGGCATGGGGGGGGATATGATGATGGGGCATGGGGCATGGGGGGGAATATGATGATGGGGCATGGGGGGGCGAATATGATGATGGGGCATGGGGGGGGGGAATATGATGATGGGGCATGGGGGGGGGAATATGATGATGGGGCTAGGGGGGGGATATGATAATGGGGCATGGGGGGGGGGGATATGATGATGGGGCATGGGGGAGGATATGATGATGGGGCATGGGGGGGGAATATGATGATGGGGCATGGGGGGGATATGATGATGGGGCATGGGGCATGGGGGGGAATATGATGATGGGGCATGGGGGGGGGAATATGATGATGGGGGGTGGGGAATATGATGATGGGGCATGTGGGCCAGCCTGGGCAGATAAAGATGGGAGGCAGGGGGTGGGGAATATGATGATGGGGCATGGGGGGGATATGATGATGGGGCATGGGGCATGGGGGGGAATATGATGATGGGGCATGGGGGGGCGAATATGATGATGGGTCATGGGGGGGGGAATATGATGATGGGGCATGGGGGGGGGGAATATGATGATGGGGCATTGGGGGGGGGATATGATGATGGGGCATGGGGGGGGAATATGATGATGGGGCATGGGGGGGGGAATATGATGATGGGGGTGGGGAATATGATGATGGGGCATGGGGGCCAGCCTGGGCAGATAAAGATGGGAGGCAGGGGGTGGGGAATATGATGATGGGGCATGGGGGGGGATATGATGATGGGGCATGGGGCATGGGGGGGAATATGATGATGGGGCATGGGGGGGCGAATATGATGATGGGGCATGGGGGGGGGAATATGATGATGGGGCATGGGGGGGGGAATATGATGATGGGGCATGGGGGGGGATATGATGATGGGGCATGGGGGAGGGGAATATGATGATGGTGCATGGGGGGGGGATATGATTGATGTGGGCATGGGGCATGGGGGGGATTATGATGATGGGGCATGGGGGGATATGATGATGGGGATGGGCATGGGCATGGGGGGGAATATGATGATCGGGCATGGGGGGGGGGGAATATGATGATGGGGGGGTGGGAATATGATGATGGGGCATGGGGCCAGCCTGGGCAGATAAAGATGGGAGGCAGGGGGTGGGGAATATGATGATGGGGCATGGGGGCCAGCCTGGGCTGAAAAAGATGGGAGGCAGGTGGTGGGGAATATGATGATGGGGCATGGGTGCTAGCCTGGGCAGATAAAGATGGGAGGCACGGGGTGGGGAATATGATGATGGGGCATGGGGGCCAGCCTGGGCAAAATAAAGATGGGAGGCAGGGGGTGGGGAATATGATGATGGGGGCATGGGGGGCAGCCTGGGCAGATAAAGATGGGAGGCAGGGGGTGGGGGAATATGATGATGGGGCATGGGGGGCCAGTCTGGGCAGATAAAGATGGAGGCAGGGCGGGTGGGGAATACAATGATGGGGCATGGGGGCCAGTCTGGGGTGATGAGATCATGAGGATGGGGGGAGGTGGGTGTATTTTTTTTATATGTATTGGGGAGGTGGAGCTATTTTTTAAATGAATTGGGGAGGTAGGGCTATATTTTAAATGTATTCGGGGGACGTGGGGGTATTTTTAAAATGTATTCGGGGAGTGGGTTATTTTTTATATGTATGATGGGGGCATGGGGGGGGAATATGATGATGGGGCATGGGGGGGATATGATGATGGGGCATAGGGGGGGATATGACTGATGGGGCATGGGGAGAATATGATGATGGGGCATGGGGGGGGATATGATGATGGGGCATGGGGGGGGAATATGATGATGGGGCATGGGGGGGATATGATGATGGGGCATGGGGCATGGGGGGGAATATGATGATGGGGCATGGGGGGGGGAATATGATGCATGGGGGGTGGGGAATATGATGATGGGGCATGGGGGCCAGCCTGGGCAGATAAAGATGGGAGGCAGGGGGTGGGGAATATGATGATGGGGCTAGGGGGGGGATATGATAATGGGGCATGGGGGGGGGGATATGATGATGGGGCATGGGGGAGGATATGATGATGGGGCATGGGGGGGGAATATGATGATGGGGCATGGGGGGGATATGATGATGGGGCATGGGCATGGGGGGGAATATGATGATGGGGCATGGGGGGGGGAATATGATGATGGGGGGTGGGGAATATGATGATGGGGCATGTGGGCCAGCCTGGGCAGATAAAGATGGGAGGCAGGGGGTGGGGAATATGATGATGGGGCATGGGGGGGATATGATGATGGGGCATGGGGCATGGGGGGGAATATGATGATGGGGCATGGGGGGGCGAATATGATGATGGGGCATGGGGGGGGAATATGATGATGGGGCATGGGGGGGGGAATATGATGATGGGGCATTGGGGGGGGGATATGATGATGGGGCATGGGGGGGGAATATGATGATGGGGCATGGGGGGGGGGGAATATGATGATGGGGGTGGGGAATATGATGATGGGGCATGGGGGCCAGCCTGGGCAGATAAAGATGGGAGGCAGGGGGTGGGGAATATGATGATGGGGCATGGGGGGGGATATGATGATGGGGCATGGGGCATGGGGGGGAATATGATGATGGGGCATGGGGGGGCGAATATGATGATGGGGCATGGGGGGGGGAATATGATGATGGGGCATGGGGGGGGGAATATGATGATGGGGCATGGGGGGGGATATGATGATGGGGCATGGGGGGGGAATATGATGATGGGGCATGGGGGGGATATGATGAATGGGGCATGGGGCATGGGGGGGAATATGATGATGGGGCATGGGGCATGGGGGGGAATATGATGATGGGGCATGGGGGGGGGAATATGATGATGGGGGGTGGGGAATATGATGATGGGGCATGGGGGCCAGCCTGGGCAGATAAAGATGGGAGGCAGGGGGTGGGGAATATGATGATGGGGCATGGGGGCCAGCCTGGGCTGAAAAAGATGGGAGGCAGGTGGTGGGGAATATGATGATGGGGCATGGGTGCTAGCCTGGGCAGATAAAGATGGGAGGCACGGGGTGGGGAATATGATGATGGGGCATGGGGGCCAGCCTGGGCAAATAAAGATGGGAGGCAGGGGGTGGGGAATATGATGATGGGGCATGGGGGGCAGCCTGGGCAGATAAAGATGGGAGGCAGGGGGTGGGGAATATGATGATGGGGCATGGGGCCAGTCTGGGCAGATAAAGATGGGAGGCAGGGGGTGGGGAATACAATGATGGGGCATGGGGGCCAGTCTGGGGTGATGAGATCATGAGGATGGGGGGAGGTGGGTGTATTTTTTTATATGTATTGGGGAGGTGGAGCTATTTTTTAAATGTATTGGGGAGGTGGGGCTATATTTTAAATGTATTCGGGGAGTGGGGGTATTTTTAAAATGTATTCGGGGGAGTGGGTTATTTTTTATATGTATGATGGGGCATGGGGGGGGAATATGATGATGGGGCATGGGGGGGATATGATGATGGGGCATAGGGGGGGATATGATGATGGGGCATGGGGCATGGGGGGGAATATGATGATGGGGCATGGGGGGGGATATGATGATGGGGCATGGGGGGGGAATATGATGATGGGGCATGGGGGGGATATGATGATGGGGCATGGGGCATGGGGGGGAATATGATGATGGGGCATGGGGGGGGGAATATGATGATGGGGGGTGGGGAATATGATGATGGGGCATGGGGGCCAGCCTGGGCAGATAAAGATGGGAGGCAGGGGGTGGGGAATATGATGATGGGGCTAGGGGGGGGATATGATAATGGGGCATGGGGGGGGGGATATGATGATGGGGCATGGGGGAGGATATGATGATGGGGCATGGGGGGGGAATATGATGATGGGGCATGGGGGGGATATGATGATGGGGCATGGGGCATGGGGGGGAATATGATGATGGGGCATGGGGGGGGGAATATGATGATGGGGGGTGGGGAATATGATGATGGGGCATGTGGGCCAGCCTGGGCAGATAAAGATGGAGGCAGGGGGTGGGGAATATGATGATGGGGCATGGGGGGGATATGATGATGGGGCATGGGGCATGGGGGGAATATGATGATGGGGCATGGGGGGGCGAATATGATGATGGGGCATGGGGGGGGAATATGATGATGGGGCATGGGGGGGGGAATATGATGATGGGGCATTGGGGGGGGATATGATGATGGGGCATGGGGGGGGAATATGATGATGGGGCATGGGGGGGGGGAATATGATGATGGGGGTGGGGAATATGATGATGGGGCATGGGGGCCAGCCTGGGCAGATAAAGATGGGAGGCAGGGGGTGGGGAATATGATGATGGGGCATGGGGGGGGGATATGATGATGGGGCATGGGGCATGGGGGGGAATATGATGATGGGCATGGGGGGGCGAATATGATGATGGGGCATGGGGGGGGGGAATATGATGATGGGGCATGGGGGGGGGAATATGATGATGGGGCATGGGGGGGGATATGATGATGGGGCATGGGGGGGAATATGATGATGGGGCATGGGGGGGATATGATGATGGGGCATGGGGCATGGGGGGGAATATGATGATGGGGCATGGGGGGGATATGATGATGGGGCATGGGGCATGGGGGGGAATATGATGATGGGGCATGGGGGGGGGGGGAATATGATGATGGGGGGTGGGGAATATGATGATGGGGCATGGGGGCCAGCCTGGGCAGATAAAGATGGGAGGCAGGGGGTGGGGAATATGATGATGGGGCATGGGGGCCAGCCTGGGCTGAAAAAGATGGGAGGCAGGTGGTGGGGAATATGATGATGGGGCATGGGTGCTAGCCTGGGCAGATAAAGATGGGAGGCACGGGGTGGGGAATATGATGATGGGGCATGGGGGCCAGCCTGGGCAAATAAAGATGGGAGGCAGGGGGTGGGGAATATGATGATGGGGCATGGGGGGCAGCCTGGGCAGATAAAGATGGGAGGCAGGGGGTGGGGAATATGATGATGGGGCATGGGGGCCAGTCTGGGCAGATAAAGATGGGAGGCAGGGGGTGGGGAATACAATGATGGGGCATGGGGGCCAGTCTGGGGTGATGAGATCATGAGGATGGGGGGAGGTGGGTGTATTTTTTTATATGTATTGGGGAGGTGGAGCTATTTTTTAAATGTATTGGGGAGGTGGGGCTATATTTTAAATGTATTCGGGGGAGTGGGGGTATTTTTAAAATGTATTCGGGGGAGTGGGTTATTTTTTATATGTATTCGGGTGGCGTGGGGTTATTTTTTATATGTATTCGGGAGTGTGGGGTATTTTTTATATATTCAGGAGTGTGGGGGTATTATTTTTATATGTATTCGGGAGAGTGTGTGTGTGGGGCGGGAGAGTGAGTGTGCGGGGGGGGTGAGAGTGAGTGTGTGGGGGGGGTGAGAGTGTGTGTGTGGGGGGGGAGTGTGTGTATTAGTGGGCTGTGTGTGTGTGTGTGTGTGTGTGTGTGTATCAGTGGCTGTGTGTGTGTGTATCAGTGGCTGTGTGTGTGTGTATCAGTGGCTGTGTGTGTGTGTGTATCAGTGGCTCTGTGTGTGTGTGTATCAGTGGTTGTGTGTGTGTGTGTGCCTGTGCAGGCCAGCTGTGACTGTGTGGGTGTCTGTGCGTGGTCAGTGTCTTTGTTGGTCTGTCTGTGTGAGTGTCTGTAGGTCAGTGGCTGTGTGCGTCTGTGCAGGTCAGAGAGAGAATGGAGGGGGGGAGAGGGAGATGGGTGGGGAGCGAGAAGAGGGGATTGAGAGAATGGGGTTTGGAGGAAAGGGAGGGAGAATGGGAGAGGGTGAGAGAAAATGGGGGTGTGGAAGTAGAGAGAGAATGAGGGACAAGGCCGCTAACAGGGGGGTCTGCCGGGGTTGGTGTCCAAGGCCCGGTGAGTCAGTCAACCCCCCTCTCTCTCTCCCCCTCTCTCTCTCCCCCTTTCTCTCTCCCTCTCGTTCTCTCTCCCACCCTCTCTCTCCCACCCTCTCTCTCACCCTCTCTCTCTCTCTCCCACTCTCTCTCTCTCTCTCTCTCTCTCTCACTCTCCCACCCTCTCTCTCTCACTTTCCCACCCTCTCTCTCTCACTCTCCCACCCTCTCTCTCTCTCTCCCACCCTCTCTCTCTCTCTCCCACCCTCTCTCTCTCCCACCCTCTCTCTCTCCCACCCTCTCTCGCTCACTCTCCCACCCTCACTCGCTCACTCTCCCACCCTCTCTTGCTCACTCTCTCCCACCCTCTCTCTCTCTCTCTCTCCCACCCTCTCTCTCTCTCCCACCCTCTCTCTCTCTCCCACCCTCTCTCTCTCTCCCACCCTATCTCTCTCTCCCACCCTCTCTCTCTCTCTCTCTCTCTTCCACCCTCTCTCTCTCCCTCTCCGACCCTCTCTCTCTCTCTCCCACCCTCTCTCTCTCTCTCTCTCTCTCTCTCCCACCCTCTCTCTCTCTCTCTCTCTCTCCCACCCTCTCTCTCACTCTCCCACCCTCTCTCTCACTCTCCCACCCTCTCTCTCACTCTCCCACCCTCTCTCTCTGTCTGTCACCCTCACCCTGTCTGTCACCTTCACCCACTCTTTCTGTTTTATCTTAACTGCCCCTATACCTACACCGAAATAACCTATTCTGCTTTCTTACAGATCTGGCTCTCAAGTTTCACACGGGGGACATCGGAAGACAGGTAGGGAACACCTCCCCTCACCTCCCCTCCAGTATAGTACCTTGAAGGACTGCAGATCAGTTAAGATCCATGCTGCTTTGGAAATTGTTAAGAGGGGACATCCTGACACTGGCTTTTTTTTTTTCCGGTAAGTGAGGTCATCCGACACACACACACACACACACACACACACACACACACACACACACACACACACACACACACACACACACACACACACACACACACACACCACACACACACACACACACACACACACACACACACACACACACACACACACACACACACACACACACACACACACCTTACTTCTCGAAATAAACCTACGTTTCTATGAAAATGTATGTGTTTTTTTTGCGGCCTGCCTGAACTTAAACCTTGTTTAATTTGGCCCTTGTTAGCATTTGAGTTTTACATGCTTGCTGTACACTATAACAGCTTCACAATTGTCCAGTGCAAAACCACATGACAATGCCATGCTGTTCCTGAACTAGGCTCCAGTTATAGCTAGACTGGAGCTCAGTACTTGTTGGGGTGTGCTGGGTCCGTGTTGGGCTGAGCTGGGTCTGGAGGCAAGTGAGCTGGGTGTGGAGTGAGGTGAGGTTTCAAGTTGGTCTGAGTGGGGTCTGGAGGTGGGTAAGCTTTGTTTGAGTTGTGCTGAGTAGTGATGAGCTGGGTCTGGAGTCATGTGAGCTGTGTCCACGTTGGGCTTACTGTAGTTGGGTACGAGGTGGGGTGAGGTTTGTCTGGAGTGGGATGCAATTGATCTGATATGGGGGGAGCTGGGTAAGATGATTGGCACACGTGGTAAAGATTCAGCTTTTCTGGGGTATTGTATGGATATGTTTTTTGTTAGCTTCTACTTCTTCTTCTCGTGTCCTACAACCTTCATCTTCGGAATTGTGGGTTCTGCTGTGTTTTCTTTTCCTACTTTAGTACTTCTGCAAGTGGTTTTAGGGGTAACGGGTATCCTGCACCTTCTTAACAGGTACCAATTACCCATAAAACACAGCAGTCATGTGTCTAGGGGCCCCCAATTTTGGGGGGTCCCTGCTAGACACCTTAACCTTGGATTCTCCAATAGAGTGTGTGGGGACAGAGCAGGAGATCTGAACTTGCTGCACTGTGAGAGATCGGAGCTGCAAGCTGACATTCTGCTCACTCCCTCCTCTCTGTGGGCAGTGCTTATCACTGCAGGGAGGAGCGTCTGGCAGCTCCGTCTGTAAAACAGCACAAGGCAGAAGAGAGGTGAGAGAATGAAACAGAGCAGGAATACAGATCACAACCACTTGTCTCTCACTCTTAACCCCTTCACTCACCTCTCTGTGAAATTTACCCCATCCCTGCCCCTGTTGACCCCTTCCCTGCCTGCCCCTGTTGACCCCCACCTTGCCTTTGTTGACCCACTCCCTGCTTACCCTTGTTGATCCCCTCCCCCCAAGTTCCTCACCTTTCTCCTTATCTCCTCTGAGTACCCTGTCCTATCCCCAATGTACATCTCTATAGTGTATTATAGAAATTAGGTTAAAATGAGAATTACCCTAGGCAGCCTCAGTCCATGAGCTATGTACTAAACATTGCAAAGAGCTTTTCTCTTCCGTCCCTCTATGACCACGCATGTCATGAGGGATATGCTCCTCCCAATGGAATGTAGGACACAAACGTCTGATCTGTTTATGTCCTAATAAGCCCCTTCTATGCCTCTCTCAGTCAGTTTCCTTTGTCCTATGCTGAAGGAGGACCGCAGTGACACTACTAGTGCCGTTATCATGCCACTCTTAGTTACCTGTGGTGTGGGCATTCATCCATGGGCCACCTTTATGCCACCCTAACCTAACCTGGGTACCATTTTGTTAACCCTGCTGACTGGGCTCAGTCTCTATCACAGAGGGTCTGGAAAGATCCAAGCGGTGATCTGTGGGAAATCTCTTTCCTCTCCCACTCCCCCTCCATGCAGTCTCTTCCTGGTCGGACTCAGCCCAGGAAATTGTAGACTCACCTGCTCTGCCTCATCATGCTACTCCTCAGCCAGAATGCAGCCTTACCGTTTTCTCACATAAGGAGGCCCCTCTGCCTGTCATCAACTTCCATGGGAGTGCACTCTCAGTACTTTGTTCCTGGACCACTTCCTTCATTTGATAGGCAAATATGAAAATCCACTGATGATGTTTTCATCAAATGGCAGGAGGAGAACGCTGACTTGCTCAGGAAGCCCGGCTATCTGATTAAAGGAGCACCTCGGCTTCAATGTGTTGGAGGTAGAAGGAGGAGTGCAGTGACTAGGTCTATGTTTCTCTTTTTTTAAACATGTATAATCTTTATCTCTCCTCCCCTTTTGGCAATAAAACATAGTCTCTTGTGGCTGGCCCTATGGGAGGACCAAAGAAATGTGCAGTACAATCTAATCACTTAAATTGTAGGGGCTGTAGTGAGAGACGTCCTGTTCATCACAGTGCCAAACTTTGTCGGCCATGCATTAGAGAAGCGGCAGTTCCTGAGACACCCCTCTCAAATGTCTAAATTCTTACACTGGTTCAAGGTATCCATGGTAGAATATTTCAAGGAATCTAGAGAATAAGCTTTTCAGTTATCAATCAAATGTCCCAGGCACACAGAGACATATGAGTCTGACATTTCTGGTCTGGATTCAAAGTGAGAAGGTATGTTATACCTATACTCCACAGAAGGGCAGGTGGTCAAAGAGGAGGATTCAAGTTTGAATCTTGATAATGTGGAAAAGATTATTAAGGATTATCAAGGAAATGGCAATAATGATTGGATTACTAGATGAAAGAGAGGATCTAAATCCTTGGATAGGGTTTTCTATGGATCGAAGAAGAAATCCAGAACCTTTCTGAAAAAAAAGTATTTAAAGGAATTACTATTTATAGAATGGAAAAGTGCGACATGACTAATAAGTTTTATAGAATGTACACAATAAGACAGAAAACAAGGAGGATTGGAACATGTCACCCAGAGTAGATGCTGCCGTAGCCAAATTGACTAGCAGGAAGACCAACCACCTGGACAATGCAGCATTTAAGGATCCTTTGATCAAGAGGTTAGACTGTCTGCAAAAAAAATTGCAATCAACATTAGAATCTTCTCTCTAGCCCATGGTGGCATAAGCCTCCCTGGTAAGAACAATAAAGATCTGGTTCTCTAGCATTCAGTAAGCAATAGTAGCAATATAACATAAAAACATAAGATTGAACTCATGTTGGATTAATTAGATTTTCTCTGTGATGCTTCGTTTGAAGCAATTGCTGATTGTTGCTGGCTAGATCATATGAAATGTCAATAGCCATACAGTATGTTGAGCTCTTTCGCTCAAAGCAAGGTCGGTGAATGTCACGTCAAAGAACAAATTAATTTCTATCCGTTCCTTATGGAAATTACTTTTTGTTCAAGAACTGGAGTCCATAATATCCAAAATGATGGATGGATTGGGGGGGGGGGGGGAGGAGGGGAGAGACATTCCGACCTCAAGATAGAAAATCCTGTTTTACTACAGTACATAATCCATAGACAGTACGTTTGAGGTTTCAGCTCTTTCAAATGACAAAGACCACCTGCCAAACACGAATGTAGCTCACCTAGATTCATAAGTAGACCTTTACAATGGTGTAGAACATTTCAATCCTTCTCCATAAATGCCTCTTTCTGAGATTTGGTAGATCCCCTTCATGAACACAGTAGTAGTAGGGGGTAGACAGAAGTGTTGGATGCAATTTGCAAACAACTGCTGGGCACGCCAAATCACTAGGCGTGGCTACGTGATAGAATTTCTAGAGTGACTCCTGCAATCAAGATTCCTTCAATTGTCCATGTCCAAGGCTCCTCAGAAGTCACAATTTCTTAATCAAAGTTTAAGAGATCTAGTGGAGCAGCAGTGATCAAAGAGGTAGCTGAGGATAAAAATGGCCAAGGATTCTATTCTACCCCCTGGTTTTCACAAAGATGTTGACTTCACAAATGCCCAACAGACAACAGCAAGTATTTTTAATCCCATATCTAGACAATATCCTTGTAAAGCCAGATCTAGAGAGAAAACAGATGAGCATGTGTTTGCTCAGTCATTCAAATATTGCCCCAATAGAGATGGCTGGAGTCTTGCAAAAAAAATAAATAAAACAGGTGCGATCCATAACAGAGTTGGAGATTTTTGGGAATGCAGTTCTATATGGCTGCAGCAAAGGTGTATCTACCACCAGAGTAGAGGAATAGCATGTCAGCTATGCTAAAGAATGAGAGGCCTACAGTGGCCTATGGCACATCAATATATGACACCCATGGAAAGCTGGTGACTTCCAAAGAAGTAGTACAAATACAAATGGCGCAATACAAGTTCCTCCAAGTGCGGCCATGATTGCGGCCAAGTGTAATTACGGCCCAGTGCAGAGGGAATTTCCAAGAAGGATTAAACAGGTGTCCCTGCTCCTGATTGGGACTCCCGCAGCGTTAATTCTACCGGGTTGCCACCTGTTTTAAAGAGCTAGGCAGAAATATCAGAGAGAAGCAGTCCCTTTCTCTGTGTCTCTGTAAGGAATCAGGGAACGGGTCCCCGGCGGCTCGCTCCCTCCTTACCTGCAACCTCAAGAAGCTCCGCGGACATCACCATGCACGCGCACGGAGAGGTACTCATGACATCACAGGCACTGGCCTCGCCTCCTGTTCACATCATGCGACGGCACAGCGCAGCACGCACATGTGACGTATGTGCACCGCCCCCTAGCTACGTGTCAACATCCAGTGATCACCTAATCTCTCCCATCTGTCTCCTGCACGCTCCAACTATCCCTGCCTCCGCTGAGGCCATGCCTCCACTCCTCCCCTCTGATTGGATCTCTTCCCTTATATATGCTCAGCTTTGCCACTGGCAATTTGGCTGAAAAGGTTTCTTTGAAACCTTGCTGTTCCCACGTTCCCGTTCCTTGCTTTGCCTAGCCCTGTCCTGCCTTATCGTGTTTTCAGTTTGACATCCAGTGTACCGACCCAACTTGACACTTGGACTTTGCTTCTCTGGACTACTGACCCTGGCTTACCTCTGACCTTCCACATCTCTCCAACCTTTACCATGGCACCCGGAAATCCACTATTCTACCGTCTCCTACCCTCGACCTCGGCAAGTATCAAGACTCTCCTTATATCTCTAACCCTGACCCGGCTACCTTGAACATCCACTCTCCAGACGTGCCCTCGTTGCTCTGGGTGGCGTTTATACGTGTACCGATTCACTTGAAACACCCCTTGAACCTCTTTAAATAATTATTTTAGAGCTTTTGTGTGATTTGAGTATTTTCTTCGGTGTCTTGTTCATCTTTTTTGTCTGTAAATTTTCCTCTTGTTGTTGCAGATCCTGCTGTGCCTGTGGGCGGGCGTGCACACGCAAGGCTGCAAGGGTGCCATCTTGGGACCCAGGAACCAGATAGGAAGCTTTTGGAGATAACGGTCGACGGAGGGGTTTGCAGCCTTGCGATCCTCGTGTGAGAGAGGTTTGCCTGGAGGTACCGCCACCAGGGGAGCTGGTTTTTATATAAATTGCAGCGATTTAGGGGGCTAATTAAACCGTGAACTCGGCAGAGCAAGTTCAGAGAGCAGCCATTCACCCTGATGGTGTGTGCGCACCCCCCTATTATTATTTTTAGTACATAGGATTGAAGCAGGGGGTCGCTGGAGTGGAACCACATTTATTTCAGGTCCGGTGATCCTATGCTTCCAGAGATACAGGCCTCCACGTCATCTCTCTATTTTGACCTATTTACCAAGTACTCCACAATAAATGTGCTTGACTCACTGGGTGCTCAGCTCTTATTCCATTATGTTAAATTTGGGGACCATGCATATTTCTTCTTCATACATATTATTAATAGACAATATCAAAATGCATTACAAAACCTTGACAATTGTGATTTATAGAGACATGAAAATTCCCTTTTTTTCTAGCCTATTGTGTACAATTATTTTCTCCCTGTTATTATGAAGACATTTATCTAGGATTTTCTAGTGCATGCGCAAGAGGCTGTCAACAGTTTTCTAAAATTAGAGCTTCAGAATCTACCGTAGTTATTTATTTACAGTATAAATCTAGGGCAGCTAAATTAAAGCTTTGAAAAGTACATTTTAAATGTGTACCATCTTTGAAAATAAATAAATTAGTTATTAATAAAACACTATGGGGCCTATTCACAAAGCAGTGATAAGTGGTTTTAAGTGCGATAAATGCCCTTATAGCATAGCACGCATGAGTGCTCTGCTTACAGAGTGCTCTGCTATTCACAAAGCAGTGATAACAGTGCAGTATTGCGCTTTAATGGCTTTTTATCACCCATAAACAGTCAGTGAAAAAAAGTCATACGATAGGCCCAAAAATGTAAAATCCGCTGTTTTTTGCCAGTAACTGCTTTTCACAAAGCAGTGATAACTTTATCGTTCTTTGAAAGCTCACCATTTCTTTTCACAGCTAAGGGCTGACACAAAAGAGATGGACACATGCATAAAAGCATTTTTTTTCTGCACAGCATTAATACAATAGGCCGACGGGGTCTCCTGATGGTCCCTGCAGGTGTCCCGGGCACCATGGGTGTCTGGGGTTCCTTGGTTGGTCCCTGTGGGTGTCTGGGGGCCTCCAGGTGGTCATCACAGCTGTCTGTGTTCCCCATAGGTGTCCGGGGGTCCTCGGTTGGTCCCATCAGGTGTCTTGGGGCCTCCAGGTGGTCCCCACTGGTATCCGGGGCCCCACGTGTCCGGGGGTCCTCAGGTGTCTCCGTGGGTGTCTCTGGGTCCTCGGGTGGTTCCCATTGGTGTCTGGGGGCCCAATGATGGTCTGGGGATCCTCAGGTGGTCCCCACGGGTATCCTGGGGTCCTTTGGTGGTACTCGTGGGTATCTGGGGGCCCTCGGGTTGTCCCTGTGGGTGTTTGGGGCCCTCAGGTGGTTGCCGTGGGTGTCTAGGGTTCTTCAGGTGGTTTCTGCAGGTCTTGGGGCCCCACAGGTGTCTGAGGGTCCTTAGGTGGTCCCCATGGGTGTTTGGGGGCTCCACGGATGAGGGTCCTTGGGTGGTTAACGCGGGACTTCTGGGGCTCCATGGTGTCCAGGGGTCCTTGGGTTTTCCCCACGGGTGTTTGGAGTCCTTGAGTGGTTCCCACAGGTGTCTGGAGGCCCCATGAGGGTTGGGGGTCCTTGGTTGTTCCCTGTGGTGTCTGGGGCCCTCAGGTGGTCCCCGTGGTTGTCCTGGGGCCCTTTGGTGGTCCCTGTGGGTGCCTGGTGGCTCTCGTGTGGTCCCTGAAGTTTCTGAGGACCCTTTAGTGGTCACTGTGGATGTCTGGGTCCCACAGGTGGTCCCCGTGGGTGTCTGGGGGTTCTCAGGGGGTTCCCGCGGGTGTCCAGGGGTCCCCTCTGGCCTGCGTTACCAATCCTGTGCCGAAAAAATAAAAAGTGCAATACATTGCTATAAAGACCCTCCTCCCCCCCACCCAAAACATACAGTACAATAATGGGCAAAATTACTATTATCCAAATATGGATAATAGTGCATTTGCCCATTTAAAATAAAACATCAACCAGCAGCATAAAGTAAATAAAACTTGCACTTTCCTTTGTCCGGGAGCCACACAGGTGTCCAGGGGTCCCCGTGGGTATCCAGAGGCCACCAGGTGGTCCCTGCAGGTGTCTGGGGGCCCCACAGGTGTCCAATGGTCCTCATGTGGTCTCCACGGGTGTTCAGGGGCATCCAAGTGGTCCCTGTGTATATCTTGGGGTCCCACGGGTGTCTGGAGGTCCTCAGGTAGACCCCACAGGTGTCTGGGGGTCCTCTGGTGGTTCCCGTGGGTGTTCAGGGGCCCCATGGGAGTCTGGGGGCCCTCGGCTGTTCCCCACGGGTGGTCCCTGTGGGTGTCCGAGGGTCCTCGGGTGTTTCCTGAGGATTTCTGGGGGTCTTCGAGTGGTCCCTATGGGTTTCTGGGGGCCCTCGAGTGGTGCCTGTGGATGCTTGGGGGCCCTCGGGTGGTCCCCATTGGTGTCCAGGGGACCCTTGAGTGGTCCCCGCGGTTGGACCTCGTTGTTCCCGGGGGTCCCTGCGGGACTACGGTACCAATTCTGTGCCGAAAAAATAAAATACATACATATTAAGACCCCCCCAATACATACTGTATAGTAATGGACAAAATTACTATTATCCAGATATGGATAATAGTGCATTTGCCCATTTAAAATAAAACATCAACAGCAGCATAAAGTAAAAATAACCTGCCAACCTGCCAGGACAAAGGCCGTCCTCATCCTCAACACCGTTCTTGTCCTCCGTTACCAGAAACCATGCAATAAAAAATGCAATCTAATGGCCCCTAACCCATTAATCACCTTAGTAGTTAGTAACCGCTATAGTAATTAAGGGGTAACACACACTCTCCCGCTACCCACCCACCCTACCTGGGACACCGCCCCCACCCTCCACCCCCGCAACCAATTAATAGGCACAGTGTTAAAGCATGCCCATATAATATGGGCATACTTTGCCACTATAGCAATAAATGGGGAAGAAAAAAACAGGCCAAAAATCAAATATATAACATAGAAAAATCAACACATTAGAATTGCCAAGAAACCAATTGATTGGCAAGTTGTTTACCCGTTTAGGGTACAGATAAATACAATGACAGTCAATGCATTTTTTTGGCAAAAGCGTTTTTTCTATTGATTGTTGCTTTTATTTTTTCTGTTTACGGTTTGGCTTAAATTGTTTATAATTTGGATGCCTTGTTTTTATTTCATTTTCCCATTGTTTAGCGTTTCTATTTCCTTATTTATTTTGTTGGCTACTGATTTTAATTGATGTGTTGCCTAGTGGTTTTATTAATTAAGTGACAGTGAGAGGAGATGCGGCAGCAGCGCGGGGAGATGTGCCAGCAGCGGGGGGGAGGGGAGGCGGGTAGATGTGCTGGCAGCTAGGGGAGATGCGGCAGCAGCACGGAGAGATGTGCCAGCAGCATGGGGGGGAGGAGGGGGAAGGGAAGATGTGCCGACAGCGGGGGGGGCGAGGGGGGGCGGGGAGAATCTGCTGGCCGCGATGGGAGATGCGGCAGCAGCGTGGAGGGGGGCGGGGAGATATGCCGGCAGCACGGGGAGATGCGGCAGCAGCGCGGGGAGATATGCCGGCAGCTCCCCGGGCGAAGCCGGGTACAAAAGCTATATATATATGTCAATAAGTGTTCTACTGAGCATGGCCAATGTATACAAATATAAGACAGGGGTGCCCAGTGCTACATCTAATTGACAAAACATATAAAGTAATAAGTATAAAGTTTAAATACTTCAAAAATAATAATATTTACTTGGTTATTTAGTTAAACCACCTTTTAAACCACCGGCTGCTGCCTCACTCCAGTTCACTACCCTTCGGACCACTGGGGCTCCACGAGTCTCTGCTGTCTGGTGGCCATCTTGTGGTTTCTTGCTCCTTGTGTCCACGGCTGTTTTCCCGTTTTCGGGAACCCCTGTTCTTCTGGAGCCTCTGGGTCCAGGTATTTGCTGGTGTCGGCATGTCTTTGGGGAACATTTTGAGCCATCCCAGGGCAATTTTGGCTGAGTTTGGTCGTTTTTAATCAATTTATTGACTTCATTCCGACAGAGCTTGTCTGTCCTGCGACTTGCTCATTCCGCATCCAAGCCACACCCATATTACATATTTTGAGGTCACTACTACCTTTTTGGAGATTCCTCTTGATTTACAAATATGTTAAAATAAAAGCTTTAAAGTCACAGATCATATCTTATTCATTTATCAATTGTATTAAGGTGCATACCACTGTTCAACGATGCAAAAAGGACAATGCCATTTGATTTCACAGTAATCCATAAAATAGCGATTGAGAGAGAAACTCTAACACCTGTCTACAAAAAAATATATATATTTTGCAGGTATGCTAAACAAAAGTCTATCATTAATAAAAAGAACAATATGTTGCAGAAAAGCAATACATATTCATTTAATAGTACAGGGTGAAGGCATAATCATATCTGAAGACAACAAAATCCTGAAAAAAGTCTCTTCAGTTTGTAAACATTTTCAGGCATTATTTGATATTGTTTTTAAAATAATAAAATGTTATTTGCTATTACTATCTAGCAGCATAGAAAAATAAATCATGTTTACATAAATGATGCAGGGCACTACGGATTTAAAAAAAAAAAAATTTATTCTAGGCACACACAACGTTTCGAGCTGTACAAAGCTCTTTCTCAAGTGACTGACAAAGAAGACAGCATAAAAGTCCAACATATATAGTCCAAACTTTTATGCTGTCTTCTTTGCCAGTCACTTGAGAAAGAGCTTTGTACAGCTCGAAACGTTGTGTGTGCCTAGAATAAATTTATTTTCTTAAAAATCCGTAGTGCCCTGGATCCTCCCATTTGTTCATATGTAGCCCTGCTTCCTATCGGACACAGGCCACTACTATATGCTATATAACCTGTAGGATCACAGGGCCTAAGCCTCTGCCACGGAGAGCCTGGGGTGTTCAAAATACTTATGACTTGGTGCAGCGCCTCCACCTACGACAGCTTCCGCCCTAGGGGGAAGTGGGTCTTCGCAGGAACTTATGTACATGAACACACACACAGTGATATACCTTAACCAATATACATTTACTTGCAGCAACCAACAGCTTAATTAACAGGTGTCCCTCCCTAGAGGAGACACAACTACCAGCGTCCGCTGAACGCTCACTCTCCCTTCCATTTCACCGGGTGATCCCACCCTGTGTCCAGTTCCCGTGCGGAATATGTTCCCCCACCCCCAAGTGAGTCAGTGGATGTATAAGTGTGTGACTGCGCAGCCACCGTGTCCCGGAGTGAAAATGGTACCGTTGGTGCACTTGGAGTCTACCTGCCGGGCACTCCTGTACCCGGTTCTGCAACTATCTTCACAAAGAATCAGCGTGGGCGTAGATGACGTCACCCGTGAGTGTCCGGGGCGATCCCACCCAGACACGCTGCGGCTTAGTGGCGGAGCCTGGTTCCAGGCCTCCCGCTTATACAGAACTGTCTTGATGGTGATCGTATTCACAGAAGGGGATCTGGAACCTAACTATGGCCAGTCCCTAACTCCGCTGCACTCTACTGGGGCTCAGGGCCTAACTGGGTCTGGGGCCTGCAGCCTAGGTAGGGGCGGCCTGCCTCCCTACACCAGAGCTCCTTCTCCTTCCTCCGCCAGCTAGCTCTGACTCCTCGTGCGCCCCATCACTTCCTTTTCCTCCCTATTCTCGTACCTGATTGGTTCGGCCGGTTCACGGGGGACCGCGGGGGCTGCTGGGACCCGTAGTCCCCTAACTCCCCTCCTCCCCGAGCTCTCCTCCTTCGCGGGCTTGTGACCTGCTCTGCGCATGCGCAACCTCTTGCCGGACTAGGTCTGCGCCGGCGCCACCCTAAACATGGCGGCTCCCTAAACGCGGAACCCTCCATTATTGGTGCGTTCCCTGGGTGCGACATATCCCACACCACACCACAATTGGGGAAGATAACGGGGTCCCGGCTACATCCTCCCCCTGTGGATTCCAATGCCCCGCTTGGATAATACCTTAAAACTGGTACAACGTTTATATAATGAAAAATTGCATAACAACGACATTTCTCTCTTCTAAATCAGATTGTACATTTCGCTAAACATCACAATCACTGATTACACGCGGCTGCGGGCCCACTGCTGAGCCTCAAAGTGGGGTGCCCCAAACTGATCATAGGCCATCCTCATGGGAGGTTGCCTGCTCCTTTGGCTTCGCCTTAACTGTTGCTCGGTCACTCCCTGGGGAGAGTGACTATCTTGGTCTTGAATTTCGAGTTCTTCCCTTGAGGGGGTTACAGTCTCTAAATTATCCTGACTTGGTACAAAACACGGGCTCAGTGGTCCAGTGACGACTTTTCCGGAGCCACCCCCTGTGGTGAATGCTCCCTGCGCCCTTTACCCGTAGCTCCGCCAGGAGGTGCGCTCTGTTGAGGGCCTCTTTGAGAGGTTCCCTCTTGTGGATCTTCCTGAAAGGTTGAGTTCCCTAGCGTGTCGTCTCCCAATGTCCCCTCCCCATCCAACGAGGATGCAGGCCACTCCAAATCCCCCTCCTCCACTTGGGGAATAGGGAGCAAATGCTTTCGGTGCCATGTCTTCACCCGACCTTCCGAGTCCTTAATGCGGTAGATCGGAAGGCCGGGCATTTGTGAGGCTACCTCGTACACTCCCTCCATCGGTCAGCCAATTTATGTTTTCCCAGCACTCCCAGGTTACGGAGGAGTGCTGCGTCGCCTGGTTTAATGTCTCTGTGTTTAACTTTATGATCGTATCGCCGTATTTCCGGCGTTCAGTTTTTCGGTAGATTTCTCAGCTTGCATATAGGCCCGTTGCAGATTCTCTTGCAACCGCTGTACATATCGTAAATGAGTAGTTTTATGCACCCCATCAGTGGAGACTCTCAACCGTATATCCACCGGCAGTCATGCTTCTCGCCCAAACATGAGGAAGTACGGGGAGAATCCCGTGGAGTCATGTCGTGTGCAATTATAAGCATGCACTAGTGTTTCCACGTGTCGACTCCATTCAGTCTTTTCGCCCCCCCGTTAATGTGCCTAGCATGTCCAGCAATGTACGGTTGAACCGTTCTGGCAATGCATCCCCTTTGGGGTGGTAGGGTGTAGTTCGGGACTTAGCATGTGCAAGATTTTCAGCAGTTCTTTTATTAAGTTGCTTTCAAAGTCTCTTCCTTGATCGGAATGAAGTCGTTGCGGAAACCCGTAATGCATAAAGTACTTTTCCCAGAGCACCTTGGCCACCGTAATGGCTTTTTGATCTTTGGTCGGGAAGGCCTGGGCGTAGCGGGTTTAATGATCCGTGATGACCAGCACATTGCCTATGCCACGGCTGTCCAGTTCAATGCATAGGAAGTACATACACACTAAGTCCATAGGCCCGGTGCTTTTTAAGTGGCCCATTGGGGCGGCCCGGGTGGGCAATGTCTTCCGCTGAATACACCGCACACACCGTTGACAGTGATGCTCTACTGCTTCTCTCATTTTGGGCCAGAAAAATAGATCTCTCGCTATGCCGAAAGTCTTGTCAACCCCCAAATGACCATGTTCATCATGTAGAGCCCTCAGTACCAAGTACTGTAGTCTTTTTGGCAGTACTAGTTCTCTCCTATTTGGGTGGTTATGATACTCTACCACTCTGTACATTAGATTGTCTCATAGTTCGAACTTGTCGGCTTCCCTCATTAGTATACCTCCTACATCTTCCGGAGCCTGTCGGAGGAGGGCTGGGCGATTTTGCCGGATAGCATAGCGGATGGCCCCCGCGACCGGGCCTTGCTTTTGGTAGCGTACCATATCTTTCCAGGCTATAATCTTGTCGGGAGTAACGTGCATGCCACTGGGGTCCCGATAAGCCTCCAGGATATCGTTGGATGCACATCCTAGAGAGTCAGCCACCCTTTATTCGGAGAATGCCACTTGATCATTGACTATGGCAGTGGTACAACATAGCGCTCTCATTCCAGGTCCCGGAATTTCTTCCCATTGGTCTTCACCGGGGTAGTGGCCAGCCCTGGTCGCCTAGACAGGGTGTCAGCTCCAATGTTCAAGGGGCCGGGCTTATATTTCAAGGTGAAATTGTAATTGAACAGGGCAGCCAACCAGCGATGGCCGGCCGCGTCGAGTTTGGCTGAGGTCATAATGTAGGTAAGTGGATTGTTGTCGGTCCACACCTTGAACGACACACCGTACAAGTCATGAAGCTTGTCGACAATGGCCCACTTGAGGGCCAAGAACTCCAGTTTGTGCACGGGGTAGTTTTGTTCACTGACGGTAAGGCTGCGGCTGATATAAGCTACTGGCCGTAGTCCCTCTGGGTATTTTTGATGTAACACCGCTCCTAGTCCACTCAGGCTAGCATCCACATGTAATATATATGGTTGTTCGGGGTTTGCATAGGCCAACACGGGGCCGCGGTTAAACTCTGTTTTAGGTCCTTGAAGGCATGTTCACACTCTGTCGTCCATTTGTCCCCGAAGGGTTGTCGGGCAGGCGTAGCCTTCCGGCCGGTGTCTACCGGATATATTTTGAGGAGGGCGTTGAGGGCTTTGGCCCGTTGGGAAAACCCCTCCACGAACCTGCGATAGTATCCGCAGAACCCCAGGAACGATCGCAACTCCCCCACGTTGTCACGTCGGGGCCAATTGACGACGGCTTCTATTTTGGCTGGGTCTGTAGCGATTCCCTCAGCGGACACTATATGTCCCACGTAAGTCACCGACGTCCGGCAGATCCGACATTTATCTAAGGAGAGCTTGAGTCCTTCTTGAGCTAATCGGTCAAGTACCTTCAGGAGTAGAGCCTCGTGTTCCTCGAGGGTCTTCCCGAAGACTATGATGTCATCCAAATACACAAGGCATTCTCGGGGGTTCAGGTCCCCTAAAGTTTTCTCCATTAGCCCTGGAAGGTAGCAGGGGCACCACATATGCCTTGGGGGATACGGGTGAATTGGTAGAACCCCAATGGGCAAATGAACGCCATTTTCTCTTGGTCTTCATGACTTCTAGGCACCTGGTAGTACCCGGACCGGAGGTCCAGTACACTGAACCATTTGCTTCCATGTAGAGCGTCCAAGATTTCTTCTATGCGGGGAAGATTGTACTGGTCTGGTACGGTTCTATTGTTGAGGGTCCTGCAGTCTACACATAACCTCACCATCCCATTCTTCTTTCGCACTACCACAATGGGCGAGGCGTAAGGGCTTCGGGATTCTGTGACGATTCCAGCTTCCATCTCATGAAGGGCCGCTCGTACATCTTCCATGTCCCTAGGAGCGAGCCGACTGGAACGTTCCCTGAAGGGCTTGGTATCAGTCATCCGAATGGTGTGTTGGGCGTGTCGGCTACACCTCACATCCATCTCCCCGGTAGAGAATACTGGTCGTCTCTCTTCCAGCTGTACTCGCAACCGCTCCTTGCAAGTATCCGACAGCCCGGACGAGCCAAAGTCGAAGTCTAATGGCGATCCGGGATCTTCCACTCGGGCAGCTTTTACTTGTACGGCCTCATCCACCGAGCTGACGGGGTAAATCCTCCCTATCCCCTGTCCCGCGTCGATGGCCATGGGGAATGGCGAAGGATTTTGTACCATCACATAAATTCGCCGGGGAATGGCGGTCGGCCAATCCCGAAATTCCGGTACTTGCCGATATCCTCGGCGGACATCTTCTTCGGGCGTGCTTTCTAGAGAAAAGAGCCGCTCCTCGCCTACTCGTTCAGCATATGCACACCAGGCGGGGACCCTCTGCGTTTCTCCCGGTAAGAGCCGAGTCAGCCCTGCCCGGCCGCAGAACAGCAGTCCGTGGCCCACCGCGGGGGCCGGAGGGGAATCTGGATCCACTTGAACAAGTTGTAGCTGTATGTGAGGTCCTCCAGCAGCAACGGGAAGAATGGCGGAGCACAGCCGAAGAACAAAGCAGGGTATAGATGTGGGTGGTAACTACAAAAGATTTATTGAAACAGACAGGTGTAGCTGGTGGATCCTCTGACGCGTTTCAGCCCTCAGGCCTTTGTCAAAGAGTGATCCATCAGCATGGGAAAGACATAGATATAGGCAGAGTTAACACAGAACACCTGCACCAGATAGAAATCAGGTGAGGTGGGTAATTCTCCTAATACCCATGTACTGGGAACATAAAAACCGTTTAAATACAGTGCCAGCAATACATCATATATCCATTGATACCATAGGTATAGCAATTGAACAGCAATATAAGCCCTTGTACAGTTGACATGAATAAACATGAATAATATCAACAATGTGTATACAGGTGGTGATTGCTTGGCAAAACAATAAAATACAAAATAAAATAAACAGCAGTCTGTTATAAGACAATAAGATTCAATGTATTATGTATTAAATATAGAGATCTCTGTTCAAAAAAATAATGATAGATGAAAAAGGACAGCAGGATAACAACATTATGTGTGAATACTTATACATAGTAGATAGATTTCTGAACAGTATCAAGGATGGGGAACGGGGGGGTAGGGGTGAAGGGAAAGGAAGGAGGAGGGGAGGAGTTGGGAGGAAGGGGGGAAGGGGGAGGATGGGGGGGGGGAAGGGGGAGGATGGGGGGGGGGGGGAAGGGGGAGGATGGGGGGGGAAGGGGGGTGGATGGGGGGGGAGGGGGAGGAAAGGAGGAGAGGGAGGGAGGTGGGGGGTAGGGGGGGGGGAGTGTTCTGGAAAACCGGTATGTACAAACATGAGTGATACTAATCATGCAAAAAATGTTGCAGTTCCCAGTCAACATTAAGACCGTGTGGTTGCAGAGTATCTAACAGAAAGATCCATTGCATCTCCATTTTATTTAGTCTATTTAGTCGGTCACCCCCTCTGATGTTGGTGGGGATATGGGCAATTCCAAAGAATCTAAAGTTCTTAAGACCACCAGTCGAACAGGATGTAAAGTGTTTGGAGACGGGGTGAAAAAGATCTTTTTTAAGTATCAAGCTTACATGTTCAGATATTCTAATGTGTAACGGACGAATTGTCCTACCAACATATTTTGCATTGCAGCCACACATTATAGCATACACCACATAGCTCGTGTGACAATTGATAAATGTTGAGATTCTAAATTTAGTCACTGTAGACACTGTAGCTATTCTTTTGGTGGGTACTGCATACTGACAGCACTTGCAGAATCCACATTTAAAGAACCCTTTGGGTATAGTAGTAATTTTTGATGTGGGTGGAGACTGAAATAGACTTTTAGAAAGGGACGTAGCCAGAGTATTTGCTCTTCTGAATGCAAATCTTGGTCTCTGTACATATGGTTCCAAATCTGGGTCAAGTTTCAACACATTCCAATGTTTGGATATAATATGTTGGATCTGTGGGGCCTGTCTGCTGAATTTAGTTATAAACAAAGGATTGTCTTCAAATGTATTTTTAGTCAACAATTGGTTTTTCTTCCTCTTTAACAACATGGACCTATCTGAACAATCAGCATGCATAAAGGCCTCTTCTATTTATTTACTAGAATAGCCTCTGTTTGCAAATTTAAGACTTAAGTTCTTAGAGTGTTGGAGAAATTTGTCCTGATCTGAGCATAATCTTTTGTAGCGTAAAAATTGCCCTTTTGGTATGCCACGGATCATAGATCTAGGATGGCAGCTCTTGGCATATAGATATGAATTTCTTGAGTGGGGCTTAGTATAGATGTCAGTGGATATCACAGATTCTGGGCCACCATGGAGTGTCACATCTAAATAGTTGATGTTATGAGGATCAGTGTTGAATGTAAAATTAAGATTGATATCATTAGTGTTTAAAGTGTCAATAAAGGTGTGTAGTGTATGAAGATCACCGTCCCAAATGAAAACCAAATCGTCAATATACCGTTTATAGAAAATAATATTAGAACGGAAAATATTAGTTTCACCAAAAATGTGAGTGCTCTCCCATTAACCCATGAAAAGATTGGCATATGAGGGCGCAAATGACGTCCCCATAGCCTTGCCTTGTGTCTGAAGATAAAAAAGTGAATCAAATAAGAAATAATTGTGTGTCAATAAAAACCAGATGGAATCATTAATGAAAGTGATTTGTGCAGTGGAAAGAGAAGATAGTTCTAAATAGTGATAAATAGCTTTGAGGCCGTGTTCGTGTGCAATGATTGTGTATAGTGATGTGACATCCATGGTGACCCATCTGTAGCTCTCTTTCCAAACAATGTTCTCCAACTCAATAACTAAGGCAGTTGTGCCCTGTAAAAAAGATGGTAATTGTTGTACAATGGGCTGCAGAAAATGATCTACATAGCGGGAGACACCATCTCCCAAAGATCCAATACTGGAGACGATGGGTCGCCCCGGAGGGTTCTCCACTGATTTATGGATCTTTGGGAGATGGTGAAATATCGGTATGATGGGGAATTCACATTTGAGATACCTTCTCTCCTTATTGCTCAGAACCTGCAGGACATCTCCAAGCTCTAGAAGTGTTTCTAGTTCTACAAGAAACCTCTTGGTAGGATCTGTTCTCAATCTTGTGTAGAATGTATTATCACTCAATAGTCTGATGGCTTCATTCCTATATTTAATAGATGATTGTACAATAATGGCCCCCCCTTTGTCAGCATTTTTGATTACAAGGGAACGATCATTTTTAAGTAATTCTAAATCTACTTTTTCTTGCCTGGTTAGATTGTGTGTTGTATAAGAAGACCCTGGGAAAGAGAAACCTTTTGCCAGTAGTCTAAGATCTCTGTCTACCAGGCATTCAAAAGTAGAAATACATGATCCTTTAGAGCTGTTTGGGATAAAAGATGAACGAGATTTTAATCCTGAATCAACATGACCAAAGAAAGGGGGCTCTATAGAAATGTCTGTGCAACATTCATCATAGAGTGTGTGCATGTCTGTATTAAAGGTATGTTCTTTAAAGGAGCATACTTCTTTATTCAGTAATATGTTGTTAGGCTCAGTTATGTCCATAATTGGATTCAATGCTATCTGACCCTTTTTGGAAAACAGTTTTTTTCCGCGCCAGTTTGCGCGTGTACAGTATTTTTGAAGATCTATGATTGTATTGAAGAGATCAAAATTCTCTTGGGGTGCGAAATTTAAACCTTTATTAAGAAGGACAATTTGATGTGGGGTGAGCGGGGTGTCAGAGATGTTAATGATGTTACTAAGGGAGGGGTCTAAGAATATTTTTTCCTCTTGTTGTCTGAGCCTGATGTTTTTTCTGCTCTTTTTCCCCCTTCTACACCCTTTCCGTTTTTTGACGGTAAGTATTGTGTGTTTGGGAGATTGGTTTTGGATCTATCCTCCTTATGACTAGTTCTATCTCCTTCTCCTTCCTCCACCAGTTAGCTCTGACTCCTCGTGCACCCCATCACTTCCTTTTCCTCCCTATTCTCGTACCAAATTGGTTCGGCTGTGTCACGGGGGACCGCGGGGGCTGCTGGGACCCGTAGTCCCCTAACTCCCCTCCTCCCCGAGCTCTCCTCCTTCGCGGGCTTTGTAACCTGCTCCTGCGCATGCGCAACCTCTTGCCGGACTAGGTCTGCACCGGCACCACCCTAAACATGGTGGCTCCCTAAACGCGGAACCTCTATTATTGGTGCGTTCCCTGGGTGCGACATTTCCCACCCCACACCACAATTGGGGAAGATAACGGGGTCCCGGCTACACATATATCTTGAAATTACACAGACAGGTTATTTCCCTGAACCACGGAGCACCGGTACCTCTAACTGCAAGTATATTGCTGCTTTATTATACTCTTACAGGTGTGCTAGACATAACCCCTTTTGTTTGTACATAAATGATGCGACACTTGGGGGGTCATGCAGTAAGCGGCAGAAAGGCATTTCTCGCCCGTTTCACGCCAAAAATGCCTACCCCTATTCAGTAAGGGGCAAAAACGTGGCGAGAAGCAAAAAAAACCGCACTTTTTGCCTCAACTAGGCATTTTTTCCGCCACGCACAATTCTAGTAGTGGCGAGTAGCTTTGTGCCGCTATTCGCCACTCTAGAATGGCGTTTTTGTGCCGCAACCAGCACGCCACAAAAAGTTGGCAAGTTGCTGGGGAGAGGTGGCAGATGAGCGGCGGATCGGCACTTAGAAAAAATTCAGGCCTTTTTCCAGGCTGGGATTGATGCCTGGGGTCTCCGGTGCTGATACCATTAAAACCAGCACCGGAGGCCCCCGGCATGCATCCGAGGCAGGAAAAATGCATTTAAAGCCCACTTCATTACGTTAGCGGCTAACCGCTAAGGCAATGAAGGGGTTAAGCCGCCGTGCCAGGTTTATTGTGGGTAGCGCGGGTGGGTGAAGGGGGTATTTGGCCTTTGTTGTTTGTTTAGGGATTGCGGGGGGGTTGCGGGTGCACTTAACCCCTTCAAGACCGTAGCAGTTAATACCGCTACGGTCATGAAGGAGTTAAGCCCTCCCGCTACCCACCCGCAAGCCCTAAACAAACCACCGTTGTGGCCAAATACCCCCTTCACCCACCCCCGATACCCACAATAAAAAGAAAACACACACAACATCCCCACACTAAATAAATAAATATATATAAATAAATATATCTATATATATATATATATATATATATATATATATTACCCCAACAACCCCTATACCCCCCTAACATACACAAATGGGCACAATTTCTATTATCCACAAATGGATAATAGTGAATGTGCCCATTTTAAAAACATTAAGAACAATAAATACATTAAATACATATAGCACACACCCATGTCCGGCTGCCACGATGAAGGCCATCCTCATCTTCATCCTGCCCATGCCCCATCCGCTGCTGCAAAACAGAAACAAGAATAAAAACATCCAATGTAATGTCCCCTAACCCCTTAATCACCATAGCGTTTTATAACCGCTACCCACCACTCGGGAGGCCTACATACCCTTCCCCACTGACCCCCCACCCAGTGAGGCATAACCACCCTCACCCACTACCCACGAGGGAGGCCTACCCACATACCCTTGGGGCCAATACCCCTTCTCCCCACCCCCAGTTCCCACAATTTAAACAATACACTGGCCCACCATAAACATTATTCTATTTATTAAATACATTACCCACCCCCCTGTGCACCCCATAAATACATGATTTATCATTTTACATACAGGGTTCATACCCCAGCCCCACGCGAGTCCCCGGCGGGCCTGGCGGGTCACCTTACAGACCTACAGGGTACCAGCAACTTGTTTCATACAGGTTCTGGAGGCCTGTTGGTGGGTCCCGCCAAGCGCCATGGCCCCCAGGTGGTCTCCTTGGGACACCGTGGGCCACAATTGGGTCCCCACGGTAGGCCCGCGGATGTCTGGGAGCCCCGGGTCAGACCCACAGGTGTCTGAGGGGTCTCTGGTGGTTCTCACGGGGGTCTGGGGACCCACGGGTGCTCACTACGGGTCCGCGGTGCCCCCACAGATGTGGGACCACCGGTTCTTCCCCACAGACTACGGTTCCGTGGTGCCCCCACATATGTGGGGCCACCGGTTCTTCCCCGAAGGTGTCACCCGTGGACCCATGCAGCCTGGTACCCGTGAGATACCCGAGGATACCTCAGGTGGTCTCCAGAGTTCTCACGCAGAACCAAGGAACCAACCCTGAATGTAAAATAAATAAACCTGACCTATACATTCAATACATACATCCCCCCCCCCCAAACACAAACAGTACAATAATGTGCCAAATAACTATTATCCAGATATGGATAATAGATTATTTGCCCATTATTAAACACATAAAACATGCATAAATCAAAACATGAATTTTTAATCTTAAAATCACCACATTGCAGGTTAAAATAAATTCAGCAGCCATTGTAAATATTAACCCACAAAAATGCAGCTACACAAATGTATATTAAATGTCACACAATTGCATTGAGTGTGTGCATGATGCAATTAATCTGTGCATCATGTAACACTATGCAAAATATATGTAACAATAAAAACCAATATCAATACGCTATAAATATGGTGGCGACACTGCCACCCGATGTCACATACCGGGGCCTGTAACTCGGGAAGCAGGGGGTCCCTGGTCCACAAAGCAATGCAGTTCAGCTCAGGGGACCCCCTGCTCACTGTACAATATTATTAAAAATACATTCATGCTGCTTCGTTACCATAGCACATAGCCGCAAAGGTAAGGAATGATTGTGTATTGATATGGGTGTTTTATTCATACTGTAGATGTGCAGAGGGTCTCCGGAGCTGAACCGCTTTGGTTTTAGGTCCGGGGACCTCCTGCTTCCCGAGATACAGGCCCCTTTAGGGGGTGGCGGTATCCCTCTGCTTTGTTTACATTCCGCGGTCACGTGATCGGGACCTTAAATGCAGAGGGATACCGGCACCTCATAAAGGGGCCTGTATCTCGGGAAGCAGAGTGTCCCCGGACCTGAATCCAATGCGGTTCAGTTCCGGAGACCCTCTGCACATGTACACTATGAATAAAATTGTAATTAAAATCATTTTTAATGTGCTGATGTTTGCACCGAGAGAGCAACGGATCTCTCTCTGCTGCAAACACATCTCGGCAGGGGACGGCTTCTTAGCAGTTTCTCGCCAGGCAGCTGTCTCGCCACTGGTTACTCGTCATTATTTCAAATGGTGGTGGCGCATTCATTTGCCAGGGATTCAGCCCTTCCTTCATACAGCGAGTTTAACATGCCAAAAACATGGCTAGTTCAAACCTTGGCGAATGCAATTTTCCGCTGCTTAGTGCATAGACCCCTTGGACTGAAGCATTATATGATGGCACTAAAGTACTGAACTGATGAGGAGCCAAAGAAACGCAAACTGTATCTTCTCCTTTACCAGTGTTGCCCTGGGTAGTTTTGGGGCTATAGTTCTATACTCCTCCTGGCAATAATACCTGGTAAGGTCAGGTTTGCCAGGAGCAACCATGGGTTTTCCCCACACATGTTGTACAGTGAGTCAGTGAATGTGGTATCATCAGGCTCTGTGTCCAATTAGAGACACGGGGACAATTGGAGCTACTTACTGCATAGCTCTTCCTGAATTTAGTCAGTGTATCTACCCTTGAGAGAGACTGGTCTACCCTATCTGGACTGTGCAGGGCTCTGCCAGTCTGTGGCCCTCCCTTCGGGGGAGAGGAGGGAGATCATACCTCTTATTCCATCAGAGGATAAGGGAAGAGCAGGGACTGCTTTCAGTGCACGTTGGCTGGGAGTGTACGTCCAGGGCCATCTTACGGTTGGAGACCTGATGCCCTGCTAAGCACTTGCGGTAAGATAGGCAGTCTGCCTTGCACTGGTCTAATAAAGTATTCTTGTGATTCAAAGACTTCTTGCTTGAGACTGGACTCTATCAGGGAGAAGCTGAGAGAGATTTTCCTCCAGAGGATCTTCCCCACAGCCCTGGGGATCTGTTGGAGATGGAGGCGCTGTTATTGTGAGTACCACTCAGTTCTACCTCAGAAGCCTGTCCTGATATCCCCTATGCCATGGCTGGAGGCTCAGGGCTACTGTTTACCAGCAGGTTGGCACCACACTTTAGCCTGTAACAAGTGTAGTATTTACCATAGTATACCCTACATGAGATTGGGGGGGGGAGGGAGGGGAGGGTGAAACAGGGTTACACCTACTTTGTGGTATTTATATGTCCAGTACTGATATAGTTGATACTCTACTAATAACTGAATATTACTGTATTCATATGCAAACATTCCTGCAGGGCAAACAAAGGCTAACAAACCATGTAAATATTATATTCTCAGCACATCAACTAACAAGTGTACACTTTGAATGACATGGTAATTGTTAATTATTTCACATTTTTTCCAGAATTCTGAACTGTAACACATAGAACACACAAGTGACTACTGTAAGGTGTGGAAGGTGACAGGTGCTGAAGACATCTCTGAAAAACACAGTTTTGTCTACAGATAAATACAGCCGTATCTAATTATAAAGATAGCTCCATTCATTTATTTGTACAACAGCCAGGAGGTCTCTAATTGTTTTGCAGATCACTTAGCGATTAATGATGCTGTTGCCCTTGGACAGACCATTTTACGAATCAATATGTGTTGGCAAAGTCAAGCCATTGAGTAGACATAATGATAGTAAGTTGAAGTCACTCTATTAATAGATAAAGCCCACAGGCTAGAGAAGTGCTGTTGTTAGCGAATTCAAGAGATAGTAATGTTTATTTTACTAACAAGTGCCATTTGTATTGTTCAAGTCAGACTAAACACTGTTATAAAACCAATATTTTAATACCCACCTGCTTTCTTGCATTATTGTCACAAATGCGTAAAAAGATATCAGACCCCAAGAGCCTTCACTACAGAATGGAAGCAAAATGTTTTGCATTTCTTTTCTTAGCAGATTATTCAACCATGTCTTATCACTTGCTGTAGTCTATGTGCAATACAAGCAGCAGACTTCAACAGTTCATGACAAGCATGCAACTTTTATGAATCAGACCTGTCACACGTATCCAAGTGAGCACATTAGTAGGTTGAAGTAAATTCCTCTTTAGAAGTTTTCTCTTCAGGGTTTCATACCGTATCTTGAGTTGCTTAAATGTCATTCTTTCCTGTTTCACCATCAACCATGCTGAGATGTCAGAGTCCTGAAATGAACTAAACGGGAAAGTAGTAGAGTTAAAACTATATAGACACCCATATTTGTTTTCATCCTGCCGGTAAACTACATTTTGCTATTGTGACAAACATGCAGTATTACTTGCTTCAGTTCTTAGTGTGAAAAACATACTTTTGATCTGGCATTCCTTCTATAAATCCTTATCTTTGCAGTTATACACACAGTTCGCATTGCATCCATAATTACAGTAGGTTGTTTGGGCAGGAACTCAGTTTCCTAATGCTTACTTTTACATCTGAAGCACTTATTCCTCTTATGCCTCCTATTATTATGTCATCAGTATTACTGCTGTCAAGTGCTATGTACATGGATGGTGCTATACAAATAAAGATATACATACATACCCAAAATAATAAAATAATCAACTGGTTCAAAAACAACAATAAATTACATTAAAATGAAAAATGTACTGATATTTCCAGTACTTTTAATCATACACCATATCTCTGCACAAATAAAATGCTATTTTGGTTTACCATCCAATTTTGTTTAGCAATCTGCAAGAGAAGAGTTTCTAGATTTATGATGTAATTTCAAGTATATACACATTTTGTGAAACACACAATTATTAATCTAAACTTTGCAATGTCCAAAGTGTGGATGAATCCTTTCATACTGCCTATTGTATAAGCAAGGTTTGCCGTGCAGCCTGCCTGGCATTGATTTCCACAAGCCTTTCAGCTTCTTTGGCTTTTTTCACATGGTTTGACCCAATAGGCTCTTTACCACTTCAGGGAGGGAAGAAACGCCAAACCACAGGCAAGCAAGGGCTTCAATACAGCTATTCTGTTCTCTAACCTTCCATAAACCTATTCAACCAAAGCAGTCACTTACACACCAAGAAAACACGCAGAGATTGAATACATCAAGTATTCATCTTGAGAGTAGATAATTGCTTAATGAGAATTTTTATAAATTTCTCTTCAATCTCATGTTTTCATAACTTTTTTTCACGAAAATTACACATTGCTTAGTAGTTTGCTTACAAACAGACCTAAGTCCAATATTTTCACTGGATGACAAACACATTTTGCAGTAAATGCCAGTATATAAAGGACCACGTGACCTTGCACATTAACTTCAGTGCCAATCAAACTTCTAGAAAACTTTATTGATTTCACAAGAATATTTCAGAACCGGCATTAAAAGAATATAATTATACATTGTTGTAGATAAATGACACCTCCGTTTAACTGATGTCAATATATTTATATTATACTATGAACCACTAAAAGAAAAACACAGCATGCATATTGCATTATGTGAAAATAAACAATATGTTATTTTAAACATATTGATTGAAAAAAACATATGAAATAAATCTTTTGGTTACAAATACAGAATCAAGGGTATTTTATTTATGGATCACGCATTTTTACTTACTGTATAGAACTGAATGTCAATGCACTTACTGTACATATTACATTGGAGACTATAAACTACTGTTACCACATGCATCATGAGCTATCAGAGGACATGTTCTTGCACCTGTAGGGAAGTTTATGTATGTATGTATGTATATATATATATATATATATGCATGTATGTAAGTACGTATGTATGTGTGTGTGTCTGTATATAAATATATAGCCGTGTTAGTCCAGGAGATAGCTGTGTTAGTCCAGTTGTAATAGTACAGAATAAATGAGTTCTTCAGTATTAGGTAATACCTTTTTTATTTGGACTAAAAATGTATGTCATAGGACAAGCTTTTGAGAGTTTTCCTCTCTTCCTCGGGTCAAGCAAGAACTTGTATTCCCATCCCCATCATTATTACTTTATTGGGGTATTGTGGTCACACATCTGTACATATTGTATATGCGTTCATGCTGTTCATATGCACAATAATTTATGGAAATGTATACATGAGTGCACTGAAAATGCATGTGCGTATTCTAATGTGTACACCTGTTAAATTATATCTGAAATATAAATATACTATTCTTTATAGAGGTTCCTCTGCTCTAGGTTCCAATTCGTCAAAAGAGTTAGCACATACTTTCACCAGTGTATCAATATACTGGCGTGGGTCAACAATATGCATACTCTTTAATATCATCCACTAAATTGCTATTACTATTGATATTATAAATATTCATTTGAGTTACATTCCTTATTCATTGATTCCACCCTGCCCTCACCATAACCCCAACCTTTCATTGAACTGTTTTTAATAAAATCCTTTATGATTAATTTTTATGATGAATTTATCTTTTTTGGTCTTTTTAATTATACTTATTATTGTTGAAATGTATATTTTAATCTGTTCCTGTCTATTGCGCAGGTTTTGCAATGCTCTACACAGCGGACACAATACAAATACCACACAGGAATCGGGAATACAAAATCAGAGGAAGGTTCACCTGTTCCTCCAGCAATGTCGTGTACCTCATCATGTGCATGAAATACCCAGTGGGCTGCTACTACATAGGTGAGACAGGGCAGGGGCTAAACAAGAGAATGAACCTGCATCGCCACAGCATCACACGCGGAACAAGAGACAGTCCTGTTGGCGAACATTTCTCTGACTCTGGCCATAAGATGAACGATCTGAGGGTTGCCATACTCAAAGGTAATCTTAAAACCCCGAAAGAGAGACGGTTGCATGAATACAAATTTATGCAACTGTTCGGAACACTTAGCAGTGGCCTAAACAGAGATCGAAATTTTATGAGTCATTACTGACACTAGCGAACTCTCTTCCCATGAGCGCTAAAGGCCATGTCTGTACATACAGTGCTATATGTATGCACACACAGCTGTCTCTCAAACATACTAATACTCCTTATTTTTCCATCCCTATACACCAATAGGGACCACATAGTATCCACACACTTTTAGTTGTGCTACAAACTCTCACATTTCCACACCCACCCACACCATTTATATCCCCTCTCACTCCACACACACCTTGTGTAGAGCACTGTTTATACTGTGGGCTCTCCATTCATTCTTATTCACACTGATACACATACAGTACACACTCTTTCTTCACTTGCTTTCAGTAACCCTTTGACACCTCTAGCCATAAAACACATCCACATCGGGGGAAGGACCAGCACAGATAACATTCCAAGAGACACTGTTTTTAAGTAATCCTTGCTTCATTCATTGTAACATCGCCGGAAGAAGAGATCAGTGTATCTCGAAAGCTCGCACAAATAAAAGCATTTCGTTAGCCACAGAACGGTATCATCTATTTATTTTTTGATTATTGAAGCTCGGCTAACACGGTACTGATACCTCTATATATATATATATATATTTGAGATTCATCATTTTCATCCAAGTTTCATGTTATATATAATGTGTCTACCACTTATAACGAAGATTGTATGCAGCTGGTTCCACTAAACGAGTTGATTATTGTGGTTATATCAATCCAGTACAGCCGTTACAATCTCATCCTTGAGAATGTCACTTTCAGTGATGAAACGCATCGGAACGTCGTTACTTAGACACGCAGTTATGCAGGCACGCAGTGACGCGGTCACAAACAGTGAGGAGCTCCAAGAACGGATTACTGCTTTGCAATTGGAAAAAGAGAGGCACTTGCTGGAAACTCCCACTCAGAGCTATAACGAGGCTTGACAAGCAGGAAATGTTTGCCTCTACATGAGGTTTTGGCATGCAGCGAATTTCTGCATGCTACAGGAGGGATCTGATTTTCCTTTCATCTCAGGAGACATCATCGCCCTTTAGTGGAACCAGACCGCACGTGGAGGAGTGAAGTTCCGTGCCTTATCAGGTCTGTTAACTGTGCACCGACATTCCACTTTGAGAAGGGACATTCTCTAGTAGGTACTATTGTCATCCACTGGGCTGTTAGCAGCCACACAAACTGCTTTTAACTCCATACCAATTTTATTGGTTACCCTCCTCTCTAATATCCTCCTGGTTACCCTGTTATACCACTCCATCTGCATGTCACTAACACATTGCTGCACACTGCAAATTTCTTACCATATTTTTGATTGCTTTTCTATTGTTTTTATTATCACACCAATACATTATTGGTCTGCATGACTTCTCTGGTTATTTAATAATTCCCATTATTACATTTTACTTTACGAAATTGGCGCTTCTTTTTGTTTTGTTTTTGAGATTATTATTGTGGTCAGGCTTGACCATACAGAAGCTGCCTCCTTCGTATAGACTGTTCCTATGCTGATATCAGTCATTTATCCCCATATTAATCACTCACTACATTTATTTATTTGTAGTTCTCACTATTTACACTAGTTTATATGTTGTCTAATTTATTCACCACTGTTTGCACATTACTGTTTATCACTTACTAGCGCTACTATTTGTGTTTGTATGTATGTATGTATGTATGTATGTATTTATGTATGTATGTATGTATGTATGTATATGTGTGTGAGTGTGTGTGTGTGTGTATATATATGTATATACAGTGGTCGACAAATCACCAAAAAATCTACTCGCCGAATAAAAAAATTTACTCGCCACCTAGTACCAAACGTGTGCTGCTTGGGCAAATAGGCGCTTGCCACTATGTTAAATCCACTCGCCCGGGGCGTGCAAATGTATAGGTTTATCGAACACTGTGTATATATATATATATATAGATCTATCTATCTATCTATCACGGAGATAGCCGTGTTAGTCCAGTTGCAATCTTACAGAATAAATGAGTTCTTCAATATTAGGTAATACCTTTTTTATTTGGACTACAAATTTATGTCATAGGACAAGCTTTCGAGAGCTTTCCTCTCTTCCTCAGGTCAAGCAAGAACTTGTAAAAAAAAAAAATATATATATATATATATTTTTTTTTTTTTACAAGTTCTTGCTTGACCTGAGGAAGAGAGGAAAACTCTCGAAGGCTTGTCCTATGACATAAATTTGTAGTCCAAATTAAAATATGTATTACCTAATACTGAAGAACTAATTTATTCTGCACTATATTGGTTTTGGTGCCAAAGGACTTAGGGCCTCATGCAGTAAGTGCCGATAAGGCTTTTATCTGCATTTTCCCGCCAAAATTGCATTTGCGATTCAGTAAGCGCCGATAAGTGGTTAAAATCGGCATTTTGTCTTCCCGATAAAAAATTATCGGCATGCGGCTGCCGATAACCCACTTATCTGCACTTTTCAGCACTTTTTTAAATCGGCTGTATTCCAGTAGCCCCGATCAGCTTATCGGTGCTGATCGGCACTCAAAAATTGAGATTTCTACGGCAATTTGTCCCGCCAACTAAAGTTGGCAAGTTGGAGGGGAGAAGGATCGGCAAGGCTGCCGGGGCGGCACTTAGAAAAAAAAGCTCATCTCTACATCAATGGAGTCAATGGAGCGGGGACTTATAACATTATAGTAGTGTTTACGTTCTATTGCTCCTAATAAAAATGTGATTGGCATTACAGTGTTGATGTGATTCACTTCATCGTGTCACCGCTTACGTTTTTTATTGGCAGAACATTGTACTTGTCTATGTTATGATGTTTTGCGTGTCACATTAGTCTTAATGTTATGATGTGTCAAGGGAAACTCCTATAGTAAACTCTTAAAGGAAGAGGTCACATAATATGAAACATGTTACTTAAGTGTGCTTCAATTTATTATATGATGTAACAGATTTAACACATCTAACAGATCCAGCGTATAGTAATGTTGGTATACATTATAGAATGCTTGAATGTGTAACGCATGATCAAATGTAAATGTAGCGGGTTTTTTCATGTTTACATGTAGTTTGTGACCTCCCTCTTTTTATGACGTCCGCAATTGGACACTCAATAACATTGCATGCTTACATTGTACACGATGCATTATAATCAGTTCATGCTAAGTTATACACAGATCTATTATACACTGGCGACACACTTTATTCGAGCTCGGCTAGTCCCACGAATTCGGGTATACCCGGGTGTATTGAGGTTTGTGACTGTTTTCTGCCCGAGTGCATTGAGGTATTTTCCATGCAGGGATTGAAGCATTTTATTCCCCCTGGCTGCAATACTGCACAGTATATATATATATACTGCATTACAATTCATGAATTTATGCCATCTGGTAGACACGCGAAGCATTGCAGCCTATTAAATCCTAATCATTATCATTTAACAGATCAGCCACCCGTCAGCCAGGCATGAACCCAGGCTGGGAAGGCAAACGCAACGGGGCTTGTCAGAGGTGAGGAGCGGCGCATTCCAGGTATCTGCCAGGTACATACTGGGTATTTGCTCGAATAAAGTGTGTCGGTGCAGTAGTTACTCATTTTTAGACGATTGAAACATAATCAATAGCAAGTATCCTGATGGCATTAAATTATGCATATGCACATTAGAATTAGTTCATGTGAACATGTGACAATAACATGCGAAATTATACATGTTGCAACGTAGTTTTTCAACGTCAATGTCATGGTTATATCCTAATGAGATGACTGAGTGTTGCGTTCAGAAGTGGTACATGCATTACACATTCCATAAATACTTGCGAATAAATTGTTGTACAAAGCTTAACGTTACATCATTGGTCAAATATAATGATTGCCTTGTGAACACACATAAATAATCCGTTTAATTCGTACTGTATACCCGTTTGGAGTTAACAACTTGGATATGTTAATGGAACACCTTGCACTTCATCAAGTCACGTGACACCCTCACATAGGTATTTAAAGGAGGGCAATTACCTGCACATTGACAGCTACAGACCTGAAGATGATACGATTGTTCATGAGACGGAGGAAGATTCTATTGGAGGAGAGGCTAGCTGAGGGACAGGATGTCACAGGGCAAGGAAGGGACAGGGATGTGGAGAGGAGAGGGAGAGGGCAAGGAGATGAGAGGAGAACAGAGAGGAGAGAATTTGTGCCTCGTCCACGTTTGTACAGGGAGAGAACCATGTTAGATGGGATGAGTGAGGAGGAGATCATAAGTCGGTATCGTTTGAGTTCAGCAGCAATCTTATCTTTTTATGAAGAGATACGGGTAGATTTAGATTTTGTGACAGCCAGAGGTCGTGCAGTCCCTGAGCTTGTTAAAATGCTGTGCTCATTACATTATCTTGCTTCCGCGTCATTCCAGACAACTGTGGGCATAGTGGGCGGGGTCTCACAATCTACATTCTCGCGGGCCTTTACCCAGTTTCTATGTGCACTGAATTGACGCGCTAGGAATTATATTCATTTTCCTACAGAGCACACAGAGTGGCTGGAAGTGAGGAATGGCTTTTATGCCATAGCCGGGATACCATGTGTGATTTGTGCAATAGATTGCACCCATGTTGCTTTGATCCCGCCTAGTCAGAGTGAGCATGCTTACCGCAATCGTAAGCACTACCATTCCCTGAATGTACAGGTGGTATGCGATGCCACGATGAAGATTATGCATGTGGTAGCCAAATTCCCTGGTTCCAGTCACGATTCCGCTATCCTGAGAAATTCATCAGTCTTCCATGCTTTCGAAACAAGGCTATTTTGGACCTGGTTGGCTGGTGGGTGAGTACATATTATGATGTGTTAACAAAAAACTCTTGTTTTTCTATGAAATGTTGTATGTAATAATGTTAACACAAATTGTTTCATATTTGTGCACGATGGATTATAGGTGACTCAGGATATGGAATTAGGCCGTGGCTGTTGACCCCGGGGGCAAACCCTCAATTTGAAGCAGAGGAGAGGTATAATGTTGCACATATATCTACAAAATCCGTCATAGAGAGGACATTTGGGCTTCTGAAAACAAGATTCAGGTGTTTAGATAGAACTGGGGGGGCACTTCAATATAAGCCTTGAGAAAAGCGTAAATAAAAAAACACAGTCTGAGGTTATTTTGAAACAGAATAACACGTGAATTTATTCAAGTCAAGTGCACAACGGAGACAGCTTCAAAACAAAAGCTCTCTAAATAATAAACATGGTATGCCATATATTTATACCCTAAATCCTAAAAAGTGTCCTCCCTCAATGGGGGCTTGCGCATCACTAATATTACCTCATTTTGTAATACATAACAATATTAAAGTCGATGTCATTTTGGAATACATAATAATATTGTATAACTGCCTGTTAGGTAGAAACCATTCTGGGGTTAAATGGGATGTGCCTATTCTGCAACCTGGTATTTGTGTGAGAACTAGTTTCACTGCAAGAATCTAAGTTTATCTCATGGGTTCTCATAACCTTTAGCCTGTTTACACTTTCAATTTGAAGCTGATTGGATGAGGAAGGGTCAATAAAGTCAGCTAAGAGCGATAACAATCAATTCTCTTCTTCACACATTTGTTTATACAGAAATGTAACAAAGAAATTTAGACTCGCAGAGACAAGACAAGATGGCGGATTGAAATATTCACACAAAATGGCTTCATCCTAAATGCTGTTATGTTGTTATGCCAGACCCCCTAATGTCTCAACTTTGTCAGTCCCTCCTCTGATTCTTTAAAACATTGTTTTTGAGAATTATTGGTATGATTTTAGTCCAGAAACACGTTGGGAGGCACAAGGGTGCTCCATCATCTCATAATGCTGCTTGAGGGTATAGGACAGTGCACGAGGGTGCCTGCCAAATGTAGTCATAGTCTCGTATGGCGTTGCAGCCAAATTCTTGTCCAGAGTTAGAACATTGTACTTGTCATCTTCTTTCTTCAAGGGACAGCTGTAGATTGGTTCTGCAAACAATGGCATTATGTCTGCAGAGGGGGTTGCATATTTGTGGATCATGCCTTTGACAAACGTAACACAAACATAGATGACAACGAGTATCACAATCACACACATTACCGCATTCAAAAATATCGCTCCTAGTGATCCTACCAATCCAGTCAGCCCCAAAGGGTCCCAGTCTGTGTCACCTTCCTTCCTAAGTCTTTCTTGAATTTCTTCTATCTTATCTAACTCATGTTGTACCTTGCCACTCTGATCTTTAATGAAAACACAACATTGTCCTTTAATTAGGGCACATACACCTCCAGTTGATGCTAAAATGTAATCTAAAGCCATTCTGTTTTGTAAGGCCATAAGCCTGATCTGAACCTGTTCTTGGTTTAGTGATGCTATGGCTGTAGTGGTGTGATTGAGGACATCATCTAACACATCTGTTCATGTATTAAGCCTGTCATATAGTAACCCAACTCCTACATTTGGAAATAAACTAGCCCAAAATTGTTCTCTCCATAAACTACTTTTCAGTCCTGCAGTGTTTGATGTTTTTCTCTTGTTTCTGAGACGCCCTGCAGGTAATTCTTTGGTGAATGTAAATGCAGGGACCACTTTCCCTAAATAATTGCATCTACTGATAAAGATGTGTTTGCAGCTACTGTATGTATTTTGTTGCTGCTATTTGTTTTGCTCTATACTGTGTCTGATTCAGTGTACTGTTATCTATGCATTTGTACAAATAGGAAATTGATCTTCGGTCTTTGTTTACATATATGTCTAGTTCAAAACAAGTGTAATTTGTGGGAGGGAGGACTTTACCTATGGAAACATTTCCAGTTGTACTGCTTATATGACAACTTCCCACTGGAAAATTATTCAATAACGGTACCCTGTTAAATTCTTTGGAGAATTGTCCAGTGAACATATCTGGTAATCTTGGTTTGTCATTTGCTGCAGGAGTTAATTCTTCCTGGGTATAAGGAATGCCAATCCAAGGTGACTCCTGATTATGAGGCACATATCCACATACCCAGCAAGATTTGTTAATACCAGATTTCTGGTATATTGTTCTGCATGTGTCCATAAATGTATTATCTCTTTCCCAAGGGGTTAAATGTAAGTATCGTTTGTTTCTGGATGTACCAGTGGACTTTGTGATGTTTGTGGGTGAGATGCTTTGTGTAGTGTTACCTTGACCATGGTGATAGATATCTGCGATGTATAAGGAACACAGACAGATGAGTATTGTTGACAAAGCTCCGCAGAGCATCATCATGACAATCCTGTAATCTCTCTGTGGGTTATACCTTCGCAGACCCAATGGTCCATACATCTTAAAAATCTAACTTATACACACTATAAAAGAATAAAAATATTGAGTCTCTGAAAAATGAAATGTTCTGATAGAAATCAGGAATATTGAGTCTCTGAAAACATAGAATGTTTTAAGTCTTTGAAAAATGAAATGTTCCTGATAAGATCAGGCCTCTGCCTGGTATCTTATTTTCCTCGTTGGTTAACGGTCAAAGTTTATGTCTCGTCAAAACGTTAACTTGATGCGCCTGTGCTTTAGGTGACTTTGGTCTTTGGTGGAGCTGGAATGAGTTTTATGTGAGCCACGTGGATCCAGGAATCTCTGACTTTAATTGCTGTATTGGTGGTTAGTATGGTCCTTTTCATCTGGGATGAAGAGCATGCTTGTTTAGGAACTACTTGACCTTTAACTCCGTCTCGTGTAGGTGCACTTTTATCATACAGTACCTTATGCCTAGAGAGACTCAAAAAATATATTAGTGGCATGCAATACTTATTAATTGTTTTATTACCAATAGATGGTCCTTAATTTGTTCCTTTGAACTACTGATAGTCATAAGTCATCCCATAAGTGTCTCATAGGGAGATAATTTATACCTAGGAACAAATTCTTGTATCAATGTGTTTACTACTGTCTTAACATCCGCATATAGACAGAGGTATCTCCTATTAATGCTCCTCATATTTATAACTAAGCAGCTAATGTGGACTTTACTGTACTACAATCTAAGTTCCTAAGGCTTTGGGCCTCAGCCATTGTCAAACCAATTGCTTCCATAATCAACTCTATCCTGTCTACAGGCCATATCCCTAAGACCTGGAAAACTACCAGAGCTGTCCCAATCTTCAAAAGTGGGGACAAAAACACTGTCTCAAACTACAGACCAATATCTCTTCTCCCAATATACACTTGCTCTCATTCATGCCTCACTATCATCTCCTCCGATGCAAATGGTATCAACCTTTACATAAAATACTAACTAACCTTAAAACTTGCCCCACAAATTAAACATCCCAGCAGCCTGCACTCATGGCTATTATTTCACACCCAGTCACACCTACCACCCATTGTGGCCAAGCACTGCCATCTACAGCACTTATTCCCTCACCTGCTATCTCTGTAAATTTCCCTTAAACCTTAGATTGTAAGCTCTTAAGGGCAGGGATTTCCTTTCTATTGTCTGATTTTGCTGCACTTTTTATTCTATTATAATTCCCTCTACTGTATTCTTTGTGAAGTGCTGAGTAAATTTTTGACGCTATACATAAATTCATACACTACAATACACTACTATCCAAAGTCATGGACAAAAATGTGTTCACTCCCAATTAAACAATTACTATACTAAGACAAATGCCCCTAGCCAATTCCAGTCAGGCCTCCACCCCAAACACTCAATTGTAACTATTCTGCTAAAAATATGAAATGCCTTGCATATAATATATACCCTGCTCACTTATGTAACTGTATTTGCAACTATATATAACCTGTCCTTTAACTCTATACCCAGGACATATCCAAAAACGAGAGGTGACTCCCAATGCACCACTTTGGCAAAACATTCTACAAATATTTTAACAATAACTACTGCTTATAATAAAATAGAACACCTATGGAAAAAATAAATGGTTAGAAGTTATAAAATACATCACATATTCATATAATAGTCAAATGCTTTTGTATAGGACTTCACACTAAATTTCGTGTAATATAATCTCTTTGCACAGTGCCGAACACACAGACAGCGTTATTTATTTATTTTTTTCAAATCTTTTTATTAGATTCAATTTCAGCATACAGATGAACTTTTCGTACATTTTCTGTTACATACATATTTTATCATCGTATTTTCTATAAACAATGCTCACAATGTATTTATTTTTTTTCCAACATAACTTAAATCTAATGTCTTTTTGCATTCTCACTCTCAGTTTTTCCTATCGCAATAGCTTAAGGTCATTCCATGTTGGTTTTTCCAGTTTTGGTCACCTTATGTCCTCCCTATGTCTTTACATTCTTAGCTATATTTTCCGGTTCAATGCCTAACTACTTTAACGTCAACCTCTAACATAACTTGTCGTGTTGGTACTTTTTTATTCTCTTCCTTCTCACCTTCCTCTCTCTGGTGTTTGTTGTCCTGTCCCGTCCGTTGTCCTCTTGTCTCTGTCCTCTATGAACCAATCCCACCTCTGGTGAAAGTCTTCCTTTGTTCTATTACTGTCTATGCTTGTCTCCAGTTTGTCTATCGTCATTAGTTTATACAGTGTGTCTTGCAGTTGATCTATTGAGGGCTGTTGTGTTTGTAACCAGTTTATCATGATGGTCTTTCTTGCCGCTAATAGTATAATCTCAGTGGGTCTGGTCACCATTCTGCAGATTTGTTTGCCTTCTGTCCAATTCTCTATGTTCGCGAACAACATAGGTATTGGGTCTTTCTCCCAGGAGATTTTTATTTTGATTTTCATGTATTCTAAGACTTGATCCCAAAATCTGGCTATGTGTATGCAAGTCCATAGGCAATGTTTAAGGTCTGCTTTGGGTGTCTTGCATTTAGGGCAAAACGTGGTGTCTTCTGTCCTAGTCTTTATCTGTCTTATGAATGCTATGTAGGCCCTATGTGTGATTTTGTATTGCATTTCTCTCCATGTCTCTGACGGTATAATCTTTTGTACCCTGTGGGTCCCCTGAATTAGTTGTTCCATACTCTGTATCTCTGGGAAATCTTTTTGCCATGCCCTGAGTGTGTTTGCGTGTGTGAGCTCCATGTCTTGATCTCTTATAATGCTATATAATTCTGACAGTTTGCTTTTTTCTTGCGCCTTCAATTTAAAGTAGTCATCTATTGTGTTGTTTTTTAATACAGTTATTTTGTAGTTTGTTAATTTTTTGTAAAAGTTCATTAGCTGTGTGTACGAAAATGCGTGTGTGAGATTTTGGGGAATGTCCCATTTTTGTGCAAATTCTTGGAAAGTCATGTATTCCTGTTTGTCTGTATGTATCGCCTGTTCCAGACAGTTGATGCCTTTTTTTCCCAGATTTGGAATGTTAATTGGGTGTACCCTGGTATAAATTTGGGGTTGTCCTGGATAGGTATATATCTTGAGATTGTGTAGGAGAGATTAAACTTCTTCCTAACCGTTTTCCACGTTATTATGGTGTCTTTTATTAGGACGTTGTTTCTTTGTGTTACTGGAATGTCTCCCCATTTTGTGTGTAATAGCTCTCTCAGGGGATATTCTGGTGAGAATTCTTTTTCTAGTCCTAGGGAAGGGTAGTGATTAGTATCCTTTATCCAGTCTCCTACATGTCTCATTATGCTTGCTAGATTGTAATTTCTAATATTTGGCAGATTGATGCCTCCCATTTCTTTTGGTAGCTGTAGTTTTTTTAATGCTATCCTGCTTCTCTTATTTCCCCATAGGAACATTGACATAGCTCTATTTACTTCAGTTATGTCCCCATGTTTGATGAGCATGGGGAGAGTCTGCATGGGGTATAAGAGTCTGGCGAATGATATCATTTTAATCGCGCTCGCCCTCCCAAAGAGTGACAGGGGTAGTGTCTCCCAGTTTTTAGTTCTTACACAATTTTTTTTATGATTGGTTTGAAGTTGTTATCGTATAGTCTGGACATCTCTGCCTCCAGCATTATCCCCAGGTATCTAATGGGTTTCTTCGTTACTTTTATTGGGAATTTATATGGTTTTCTTGTGTCTGGGGGTTCTTTAATGTACATCATTTCTGTCTTGGATATATTTATTTTAAAACCTGCAAACGACCCAAATATCTCTAATTGTTGTAATATCCTTTGGATTGATTCATCCGGGTTCGTCATAAACATTAGGATATCATCAGCAAACATTGACAGTTTCAGTTCGTTTTTGTTTATCATGATTCCCTTAAATTCCTCCATTTGCCTTAGGTGTATTGCTAGTGGTTCTATTGCTAGGTTAAAGAGCAGGGGTGACAGCGGGCATCCCTGTCTCGTCCCTCTATGTAGTTGAAAAGTGTCTGATAGATGTCCTGCTGCCATTATTCTAGCTTTGGGTGTATTGTACATTGCCTTTATCATGTTGCTAAAATTTCCCCTTATTCCGAATTTGTCTAACACAAAGAACACATGGTTCCACATTATGTTATCAAATGCCTTTTCCGCGTCAATTGTTACCAGGGCCGTGTTCCCTACGTGGCCCCAGAAAAAGGGCAGCAGCCAGAAGAATATTTTTTTCAATGAACCAAGGAACTCCAGCAGCAAGCAATGTGCTGTGGATGCAAGAAAGGTACAGAGGTTTTTCTTGACACATCCGGTATCACTAATGAGAAGGAATGTGTGCACAGTGCAACTGATGTTTCAGAATCTGCAAAAGTAAAGAAGAAAAAGTCTACAGAGAAGCCTGTGAGAGCTTTGAACTTTTCAAACAAAGTCTGACCACCTGTAGGACTTCCAAAATTTGGGGTTCTAGCAAATACAGAGAAAATAGCTGCAATAGCACCTCCCGAGGTCAGGAAGGAAAATACACCTGATACCACCAAAATGGAGGACAAGATGTGGCATTCCTACCCCATGGAAGAGTTGACTTTCCGGTCATATGAAGATACAGTTGAGGATAAAGACATCTCTTATGGGAAACCCGAACTGAGTCATGCCCACAAAACACCCCAAGAATGGTGGGGGTGCCTGAACTCGGTACGTAAAAAAAAGACCGCTCTCTATGATGACGAATGTGATCGGCGGGGGCAGCAGATCACTGAAAATCTATGCCAGCTAACACAACTGCAAGAATAACCTGGGGGATACAGCGAAACTACTTAAAGTTCAAATAAAGAAGGAGACCCCAATATCCCTGATGTGAAGGAGTTGTCCAAAACAAAGAGGTGAAAAAAGAAAAAGAAAAGCGGGTCTTCACATACCGTGGAAGGAACAGACACGTCTACAGATCCTGCAGAGAAAAAGCGGGTCCAAGATGCCCTGCATCCTAAAGAAAATGGAGGATTTGTCACGAGGATGACAGAAGTCATGTAACCCAAAGAGGTGTCTGTCTCATGCTAACAGTGAGGAACCCTCAACCAAACACACCAGGGAAGCGGAGCCGGAACCAATAAGTGATGATCCCTTGTCCAGCCCACTAGATGCCCTGCAAACTACCAGGCATAACTGTGATCTGCTCCGTGAAGAATTGAAACTGGAGAGAGAAAATAATGCCGAGCTACAGAAGACTGTGCTTGCAATTTACTCTGCAGCCAAGACCGAATTGGAGGATCTACGGACAGATCTAGATTATGCAAACGCTACTAATGCCACCATAGTGGAAAAACAGAGCAAATCTGACAAAATGATTGCTAACCTGAAACAAAAGTATGAGGAGGCACTGAAAGAAATTAGTCTCTCTCAGCAAGAGGTTCGCAATTGCCATAGAGAGGTGGAAGTCTCTCAGAATGAGGTTCAAAATCTCTGCATAGAACTGAATGGCTCACACCAGGACCTGGACACAGGTGGACATATCTCAGAATGAGGTTCATACTCTCCACATAGCACTGGATGCCTCACACAAAGAAATCAGTAGTGGCCACACAGATATGGAAGTCTCTTAAAAGGAACACAGTCTCGCTGAGGAGCTGGACATCTCTCAAAAGCTATCCACAGTCTTAGTATAGATCTCAAAGTCTCTCAGTAGGAGCTAAAGATCCTCAACCTAGAGATAGAAGTCTCATGCTGGGAAACTGGGAGTCTCAAATCAGAAGTGCGTAAATGGAAGGAGGACAACAAGGAGGCTCTGAATATTACAGAAATTGCAAAAAAGGAAAATACATGGATGAAAGAAGAAAATTCAGATTTTTGACAGCCCATGTCAATGAAAAGAAGGAGAAGCTGCACGAGCTACAAAAAATAAAGAAACTAAATAAAGATGAAATTTTTTAATTATTGGAGCAACACATACAAGCAGAGCACCTTTTGCAGAAAAAACTGCAAGGTCTGCGTACCCACCACCAGAATGCCGAGGAGAAGCAGCAAACTCTGCAGGAATAAAATCTGCAGGCTGCTAAAGAAGTACACATGCTGCAGGAGCATCTGACTACCCAGTGTGTCCCTGCAGGGCAGCATGAGGAACTGTAGGCTACTCTGAACAACACCAGAGCTTCGGTGGAGGCTAAGCTTAGAGACCAGGTGACTCAGTTCAAGAGGGAGAACAAGAAGGTCCAGAAACTGAGGCAAGCAGTTGCAGCCCTAATGAAGAAATTCACAGTGCTCCACAATATAATGAAGGATATGTAGAAGCAAGCTCAGAGAAAGCACAGTGAGGCGATAAAGACCCTGAGAGGAGAATTGCAGGATGCACTCAAGAAACAGGGATCTCTCGCGGATGAATTAAACTTGCAGAAAAGCCAAGAAGTAGAAGAGCTTGAAAGACTGAGAAATGAGATTACAGTACATAGGAAAAGGTATTGACCTTGCCCAAGCTTCGGTATCCCACAGCAACTAATACCCATGAAGACAAGAGTACAGTTAGACCTGGGGACACCGCTCACTTGCAAAACGAAATAGCAACGTTTGAACCGCCTGAGCAAGTACTAGCTAAACCTTCAGCTGCCCAACAAGCAACAAATAAAGTTATGAGTGCAGAATCAAAACCAGAAGAATCCTTCTCTGATGAAACTGAAAAGATAGGACGTTCTCTGGAAATGGATGTGGAATCACAACTCAATTCCAAAGAAGCTGAACTGGCAACTGCATTGAGTGGAAAAAGAAGAGCAGAAGGACAACTTCAAGAGCTGAAAACTCAAATAGCTATTCTTAATGCTCTTTAAGTAGTACCATGAAATGGCACAAGGCTAAGATAGTAGAAATAGATTCCGAACATCAGACAGAATGTATGAGTGAGCTGACAGAGACTTTGTAACACCTGAACCAGGGTTATAAAGAATGGACATTTAGTTCTAAAATGGAGTCTATGGCGAGAGAAAGCTATTTGCTATTTGTAAACGCTCTGCGACTGTTGTCATAAAGTCTGCTTACAAAGAGAGGATTGCCCGATGTTCGGGAAATCTCATGACCATGCGGTCCATAGAAAGACTGTATTTGGGAAAAGTCCTCCTCGAGCGACTGAGGAGTGCTGATCTCAAGCACCTTCTGGAGGAGACACTAATAACCTGGAGAAAGGGCTCCAAAACTGAGGGTTTTCGTTCTCCATCCACTCTCATTCGAGCCGCAGAGATATCTTGAGTGAGAGTGAAAAGGATGGGATTTGGCCGTGGAAAGCCTGAACTTCCCACAAACAGGGGAGTCATATAACAGGGACTTGTCACTGTTGAGAAAAACTGTCTTTAAATCCAGCAGTGGGCTGGTTAATTGCACAGGCAATTGACCAGACTCCACCTGGCTGATTAAGATTGTGTTATAAAAAGCCTGTTCTGAGAAACAGGAAGAAGATTTTCCTTAGCCCACAACTAAGGCTGACCAGAGGAAAAGATGTCTTGAGCTGCAGAGGACTGTATGCTGATAGCAAGACAAGGGGACCAGACCTATATACCTGATACAGACATATCCATAGCACACAAGGGTGCTGACACAGGAGAGAAGACAGGCCTTCCCCTACAGCTATAACAGAAACAGATAAGAGACTTTATTGTTGGACTATTGTATATCTACAGTATATGTATATATGTTTGGGGGTTGTAACTAGCTTACATACGCACCCAGTTAGAAAGGGACGGAGTAAAGGTGTAGATATTCTCCAAAGCGTAGTAGGCCTTTACTTTGTTTATTTTGAGTATTTTTGCCGTGTTAAAGGAACAGGTGCAATAAAGCCTCATTTTAGTTTCACCTTCAAACGGTCTCCATTGCATACCTCTGCACACATCTCTTACAGAGCCTTTTCTAGTAGCTTCGATAACTAACGCATCAAGCTTTTTGAGCAGTTCCCATACCATTTGGCAAGGTACCTATTCAGAAAGATCTGATGACCTGCCAAACTCGTATGGGAAATGCATCTCCCGAGCGGTAGCGTGGCAGCTCAAACAATGAGAGGGAGCTGTAAAGCAGCTCCAACTCACGTTTTTTATCATATCACCCTATTCTAGTACCTACGATGAGATCATCGAGGCTCTGAACTATCAAGCTTATCACAAATCTCATCACGCCATCCCAAGGGTGGCGTGATTGGATTTCTGGGAGGACTTAGAATTATTTTTCCTGCATCGGATTGAAGCCGGGAATCTCCGGAGCTGATACACATTAATACCAGCTCCGCAGACCACTTGCTTCAATCCAATGTAATAAAAATACATTTACAGGAAGCTTCATTTCCTTAGCGGCTAACCGCTAAGACAACAAAGGGGTTAAATACTAGTGCCCGGTTTATTGTGGTTAATTGGAGAGGGTGAAGGTGGTATTTGGCCCATGTTTGGTGTTTAAGCCATGCAGGATTGTTGCAGGAGGGGTTAACCCCTTCATTACCTTAGTGGTTACTACTTCTTTACTACTTCTTTACTACTTAGTGGTTAACCCTTCCCGCTACCCACCCAGTAGGCATAAACAGCCACCATGGGCTAAATACCCCCTACACCCACCCTGCTACCTACAATAAACATTAAAACACAATACAAGCCAATACAGCCATTGATTGCCAGTGTGGTTACCTTTGTCCTCAATAGGAGCAAAGATAATTCCAATAGCATTGAATGGGCACCTGTTTAACCCTTGCATGGTAGTGATGGGGTTAACTCCTCCCGCATCCTTCTCAGCAGGTCTAACCACCCACCCGGGGCAACTACACATTTAATTTAAGGCATATCACGCTGCACATTAACATGTACAGTACATTTAGATATTGCAGCACAATATTATTAGGATTCATATTTAACTCTGGTGGAAGTTTGTCTCAAATAGGAGTTGGATGCTAGTGGATTTTTTCCCCTCTGTTATAGGTTTGTTTGACTCTTTTACAGTTTTTAACCTTTTGGTTTGGTTTTTACAAATGTTGCTCACGTGTACCATAATATTTTCTGAAAAATTAGACATCTTGAATGTTGTTTTTCCCTTACACTATTTAATGTGTATAGTTTTTAGCACATTAGTGTGCAATATTTTACAAGCATACCAATTCATTTTTCTTTTTCTTTATTAATAGTGTATTTTTTTTATTGCTTGGAAACACGTTTGAAAAGTAGAATTATTAGTATTGTACTTTTTAATATAATTAAATATAAATTAAAATAAATGATACTAACAGATGAACACAATTAAACAATTTGTATTTTTGTAATTCTTGCTTTGGTAGGAGAGGAAACGTCCTTGAGGGAGAGTGGCAAAGATTTAAGATTGAAAGGGGTTAGAAAACCAGTACAAAGAGTGTGAAGCTAAAATAGATTAAATCATAAACAGAAATTAAACCCCTGTCAGAAAGAGGGGTAATTTAGCTTTACGAACAGCTGTCACAAAGAGGGTCAGACCAGCATATGTGCAATTAAAATGAAACAAGTTAATTTTAATACGCCTTAGTAACTGATTGATCTAACAGAGTTGGTGTTGACTATACACTGAGAAACAGATTAGGAGACAGTTTAAAACAAAGTTTATAATCCTTGTTTAATAGATTTTAGTACCTCAGGCAGTGCAATGCTGTAAAAATGATTAAAAAGGTGCCCTGTTTCAGTGTAATCAATAAAACTTCCACTACAAGTTTGGTTCGGTTCCAAATACTCCTCAACAGGCTGGGCCATGCAGTGTCTGTAGAATTCCAAATAAGCCATCTATCACTATTTGTATACACAGGATTCATTAGATACCCAATCCTTTAGCTTATTAGCCCAGAAGTCAGCCAAATAATCAAATCAAAAGGTCACCTTTTAACAAATATGTACTTTAACCAAAACATGTATTTGATCCTAACCGAAATGTGTCAAAGGTAGACATAAATGGACACAATTGTTGATGTAGAACATTAAAATGCAAACTGGTGCAACAGTAATTCCTGTCCTGCATACAACACATTAAAAACATTTCCCTTATTAAATTATTCATGAAAAATACATTCTAATGAACACTTTTAATACTTAAAAGAAAAAATTGAAACAGCAGCAAATAACTAAGACTACAAGCGAGCCAATGATTGTTATTTTTTATTTTTTTGGGGGGGGGGAATATACAATTGGTTGAAGTATTTACTTGAATTTTCACTATAAAGTAATTAGTGTTTGTACAGAACACAAGAAGAGTGTTTAATCTTATGCCACTGCTAACAGTACCCCTATGGCAACTGTCATCGTAAGAAACATTGTATACTACATATTACTGGATACTTACTCTAGCAGTCACCACAAACACCTTAAAAAGTATCAGCATCTAACCAGAGCAATACTTCCACCTCCCTCATGCCACGTCTGGCACCCCAATCAAGAAAGACCCGGGCAACTTGGATGGACCGCGGTCCAGCGTCTGGCATGGTCACTTGCATCCCGGTGCCTGGGAGCAAATCCTCTCGCCAGACCATATCAGGTCGGACCAGGGTAACAGTGGCACCGGAGTCGAGCAAGCTGGCTGCTTGGCGATCTGTGATGTTCACTGGTCACAGATGTTTCTGCCGGACATCGTTGGGCTGCATCCTGCCTCTTACAACCTGATGTCCCTCTCTCTCCTTCTGCTAGTTCCCGGGTGACATCTCTCTGTGGAAGTCCCTCTCTGGGCTGGTCCGACGGCTGTACTTGGCTCCTCTGTGTGTGCCAGTCGCACACAGGCGACCGGCCTCACAGCTGGAGAGCGTTGCCTGATGGAGTCCACCGCACTTTGCACGGTCCAGACTCTCTGTCTGATGTGACCCACTTTGTTACACAGGTAATACCTCCTCTCATGTTTGAACTCTGCAGCTTTGTGTGTGCTTCCCTCGGCTGCAGGCTTGTTCGTCCACTGACAGGTGGTTTTGGCTCCCCTGGCTGGAGTGCCTGGGTCTTTGGTAGCCCCCTTTTGTTCATCAAAGCTTGATTGGTCACAAATTAATCAACCATTTTAGCAGCTTCCACATGGGTTTTAGGTTTACGATCAAAAACCCATGCCCTGACGTCTGAGAGACACTGCTGCAAATAGTTGCTCCTGTAAGAATAAGTCCAATAGCGTGTGGTACTTGGTGGCACCACAACCCTCCACCAATTGGGTCCCGTGCAATGTCATGCGGGCCCTGTACCGGACATAGGACTCCCGGTGGTAATTCTTCCCATCCAGATCCAGGACATGCCCTGGTACGCTTCTGGGGTGAGGGAATATAGGTTAAGAAACATAGCCTTTACATGGCTGTAGTCATCGCCATCCTCAGGAGGGATAGCCTGCAGAGTCTCTTTGGCCACACTGGACAATAAGAGGTTAAATCTCAAAACCCAGTCCCGTTGCGGCACTCAGTACCATCGACATTGGGTCTCAAAGTCTCTTAAGAACCCATCGATCTTGTCGGTGCCATCAACAAATTTGTTAAAACTGTGGTGGTCCACTCGGGGGGGCCTCTTGCTCCCCGTTGATCAAGCGGGAGTTGGGGAATTCTGTTCCATGGACTGCTGCAAGCATCTGAATCTACTCCGTTGTGGTAGCCCCCACTCCCCATGAGGCTATGAGTGCGGTGATGCCAGGGACATCCGGCCCGGTAGCCACAGGGACTAACACTGCCGCACTCCCAGCAATCAATCCTCTACCATTATCCTGATGGGTGCCCGCTCCCTCCCTATGTCCTTCCACCACCAAGGCTGGAATAACCTCCAGCACTTGAGTTGACTTGGTTAACTTGTGACCACTGCAACTGCAGCTGATGGGCAATTTCCCTCTGGTGAAGCAATACTGGCTTCATGAAACTCCAAGTCCTCCTCCAGCTGTGTCTTTGACCGACCGTCTGTCCGCAACCCATAGCTTTCACACTGGTTAACAATCTTGGTTCGGTCCCATGACCATTACCGTCCTGACCGCTTATCCATGTTCGCCTGCAGGCACTAAGCTAAGGGAAAAGAGAACCTGTGTTTTCCGTGCCTTGTGAAATGTGTGTACATTACCGCTTGTTTTGGAAGCTCGCAATCTTCGAGTTTCCCACTATGTTATAAGACCCAGCAGGATTTTATAACATAGGTTCAATCGATCCCACTGCTAACACCAGTAAATAAGCCATGGGACACCAGGTTTATCAACACCTTTTTATACCGGGGTCATATGATTGAGCAAAGCAAGGAGGTAAAATAAATTGTAATTTATTTCAGGAAAAGACATACAGTACACACAATGTAACACAATTTACACAGTTAACACACTTACTGGGAACGGGGATAACAAATACAATTATCCTTTAAATGAAATTCACAAAAATGACTTCTCTAGGAGCCCTTTCCAATAACCGGGAGGTACTCACGAAAGTTCTGGAACTGATTTTGGCAGGCAATGCCAGCCGTGACCGCTACATTCTCAAAAAGCGGGACTTAGAAAATGTTCTCACTCAAAATCTTTGAAGCCGGCTCGCGTCTATTCAGTACAGAGCATCTTTCAATTTGCCACTGATGGTTTGGCGCTTGGAATCTCCGCTCCTGATTGACTGCAAGGTTTTTTATGGGTTTCCGTGTCCTATTCACAAACCTCTATAGTCTATCAGAGCGTGGGAATTCTCCTGCCAGCCAATCACCAATATGCCGGTATTGTAAAGCTGGATGGGTAACTTTTCTCATCTGCCAAGGGGCATGCACCAACCTGGCACCTCTTCCTCTTAGCATACTGAGCTCACCCACTGTCCAGGCTTTACAGAGTCTGGGTTTGGGCAAATGGTGGCCGGATAGCCCTTTGTTATTCCAGGATGATATACTCAAATATAACTGTAGTACCCCGCCTGTTCTAACACCTTGGCATCCCTGAGGCTTTCAAGTCCGGACCAAGCTTGGTAGCCATCTGATCCCTCGGAATCCATGACTTGGAAATCACACAGTTCATTCACAGGTTATCAATACATACAGTATACCTATTAAACATAACTCTAATAAAATATACTGTGTCCTGTATCTTGTGTGATAAAATGTGTAAGTCCCTGTACTGGTGTCAGGGATGGAGTAAGGGGATATACTGACTACTCTTACTAGCCTCATCCTTGCCACACTCTAGAAATGACTTTAAACTTTTTACACACAAAAAACACTCACAGATTTATCATATAGCCGGAGCATCCCCATAACCCCTAAATTAGGTTCAGGGTACCTGGGCATGTACCTGGGTATCCCTTCTTAAACTTGGGACCCCCTGTATATTGCAGGTATGCATTAACCCCTTCATGCCCCATTTACCTTGTCTGGATTATGCTGCAGCAGGAATCCTGGTGGTGAGTCGCAAGAACGTTTTCTGGGTAGGAGTTTGCCGAGAGAAATGTGCTTGGCGGTATCCGAAAATCTCACTTGATTCCCGAATCCAACTTTTGGGGTATCCTGTAACTCTGGAACCCGAATACATAGACACATTCTGTGAAGACTTTCTCCGGCAAAGCACCCTGAAACTTAGCGCCTAGAAATCTCCTGTTCCCAGCACCCCGAGAAAGGCGAAAGACAGAAAAATCATTAATGTCGCAAAATTTTCACACATTAACAGTAATGCATTTCTGACATCTAGGTCCAAGAGCTGACACTCTAGGACCTCCACACGGATCAGGGGTAACCCAGTGGGCTTAATTTTTATTAGTGAGCCTCGGTACCCTTTCACCATCACAATAGCTAATCTAATTCTTGGAGCATTTTGCAGTGATGTGTGTTGTTGTAGTTACATAGTAGGACAAAACATTGTATTGAATTGTAGAGGGTATGTAGCTCGCTAATGTATGTTTAGGGTGCTCTACCACAAACTATGTTCCCCTAGTCTATAACTTTCATTATCATCGGTTGTGTGATGCACTTTCTTATCAGCGGGTTTTGGCAGGATTTATCCCTTTTACAGTAAGTACACCTAGTTTGGCATATGTTTTGTATGTAAGAGTATCAATATGCAACCCAAATGTTAAATAGGAGTCAAACCATATGCCTACATATTTAAAACTGTGGACGAGGAAACTAATGGTGTTAGAGTTGGTTCTGATCTGTAGGTCTGTCATTAGTAGCTTTAAAAATGTAGACTTAGTCCCAAATACCAGCGTTACAGTTTTGTTAATGTTTAAAAACAGTTTATGTTTGGAAATCTAGTATTCAAGTCTTCAAAAATTATATTGAAGTATGTGTCCATGTTCAGAGAGGCTAGGGTTGTGTACACATAAAAGTGTGTCATTCGCATACATGTGCATAGAAGCTGCCTTACAAGCTGTAGGTTCATTATAAATGGAGACTGAAAAGAGCAGAGGTCCCAGAAGATGGTGTTACTTATACTGGTGTTCCAATACTTTCAAGGGCAATAGTGGCATATTTTCCTTTATCAATACTTCTGGCTACTGTGCAGTTAGTTAAGTGAACTTTCACTATTAGAAAAAATAACATGGAAGAACCCCCCCTTTTTTTGTTTCAATCTTTTTTATTGTATTTTTTGAGACATACACATCTTTACATTGCAAGGGGAACATCACATTAAAGGTGGTACACAATATATCAAATATTTTCATACAGTGTTAAGATCCATAGTTATGGATATGTATCCATGTTGTTCCCGTCGTTTCTTAACAGTGAGCTGCTGCTTCTTAGTCTCAGGTGTGAACTTAAAGTGGATAGATTAGATAAGATAGAAAAAAGGTATAGTTGGAAGGAGGGAGGAGGGAGGGGGGGGAAGGGAGGGAAGGAGGGGGAGAGGGTGCCGATGGAGGGGAACTTAATACAATGATTGGTACTGGATTTACTCTCCTGTTGCCTACTTATTTTTTGAGCCAAAGCTCCCATGTTCGGTAGAACTGATCCGTGGTTTGGTTTAGTTGGGCAGTTAGCTTCTCCATGTACATAACTTTGTTTATTCTTTTGTGAACCATTCCTCTTGATGGGGTTTTAATATTTTTCCAAGCCGCAGGAACATCTCGCCACTGTTAGAATGAAAGAGATCAGTTTCTTCATGGGAGTCGGGATATTTCCCCTGGCTTGGCCAGCACAAAGATCAGCAGGTCCAGAGGAATCTTCAGTTCCGTAATTCTTTATAAAAGGGCTTCAATAAAAAGCCTGTATTGGTCTGAGGAATCCAGCAGGGATCTTGTTAATTACAGCTACAGACAATTAACCAGTCTCATCAGACAGGTAGAAAAACCTCCTGCTTGAACTGCAAGAAAGATCTCTTGAGTACAAAGGGAATGTGCTGCCAGCAAGAGACTCACAGGAACATTTGTATTGAGCACAGAAGAACTGTGCTGCCTGCAAGACACCGTGAAACCAGACCATCTACATCCAGAGCACAATGGACCATGGAACCCGCCAGAGGGTGGCCCCCAACAGATGCAACTCAGAGACTGACATAAAGAGCCCCATGCTTACAGGTACCTCTTTGAACTTTGGGGTCATAGGTTGGCAAGAGGCCTATCCTCTCAGTCCTGCAGATATGGACTGGGAAAGTGAGGTACAGTGGCGGCCGCATATAGCCTCGTGCGGCCATTTCAGCGCGACTTTCAAAACCGCGGGCAGATGCAGTGTTTGATGCGGCATGTTTCGGTATTTAAAGCCACAGCCGCGTGCATTTGTCTTAGCGCTGGCTCGGCATGAATGCGGCATGAACGCGGTGAAGTGCGTGGCATTCGAAAAAAATACCCAGACAAAATCGGAGATGTTGGAGAATTAAAGGGGCCGTGACAGTAAAAATTACAAAGAGAGATGATGTTTGTTTATTTATGTGCTTTCTTAAACTGTATTGATTAAAGCTACAGGTTGAATAAAAGCCATGGTTTATTTTCCCCAAATATGTCTCCCTGGTTGTGCCTCTGCATATATCTCTTACAGGGCCACTATTCCTCCTATAAAACAACATTACCAAACCCTACCCTCACCCTTACCCCAACCATTATAATCTCCGTCACAGCACTGAGTGGCTGTAGCTTAATGCAAAAATAAAAGAAAAAACTGTTTGTGGATTAAGCAAACAAAAGCTGGCCTTAAAAAATGATTGCTTGTTTGGTAAAGTTGCACACATCTTGCATTACACAACTTACAATACAGTAGCCTTAAATAACTGCATTTGCACGGACCAAAAAATCATTTTCTGTTCTAGAATACTACAGTAAGCTCTGTCATTTTCCACTTACTCACTAGACACGGCAGCCCCATTAAGCATCAAGCATGGAAATGCCCCTTTTCCTGGATCGCTCCCTTAGTGCCCTTGTCTGAACTGGGTGTTAACAAAAGGTTTCAACTCAATCTTACAATGCACTGAATACATGCATTGTACCTAGCCATTATCACTGGCATTGCTCTCTGTGTGGATTTTGTTATTAGTTACATTTCTTAATAAAACTTCCAGTACTCAACCTTTTCTCTCAGTCTTTTCTTACCGAAAGTGCAAATTGGAATAAGCCATTCACATCCCCATCAGTACTCGATACTAGTCAGCTGTTCTCAAAGACCTGTCTATTGTTGTTCAGAGTACTGGGTCCATGTGATATCCCTAAGCAAAGAAACTGGATGATGGTGCATTACAAGAGAATGAAAAACATACATTTTGTTAATGACAATTACAGTTAATACTCTATAATAATTTCCAATACAATGTAATATCACTATTACATCCCTGTTACCATCTGTTTCTTTCAATAAACTGCAGTAACACGTCTCATATTGTTGATGTAGTTGTTGCATATTTCTATACTTAGACATTTACAGTAATTTTTTATTCCCTTCACTAGTTTATCTTTGTTAGCAGGCTTGATATACTTGAGCAGATGATGCTTTAATGCATTCTAGACCAATTTGATGGGGTTCAAATCAGGGGATCTATAAATATAGAGACAACATTGCCAAATATAAAACACACATCCACAACAGCACACTACTATTTTAAACATTAAATCGTATACTAGTGCATAATTCAGTTACTTATTTTGGAGGTATTCTGACTAGGGATAGGTGGAAACATACAGAACACCTACAAGCTCATATTAAACCCCCAAAATACCCACAACATATATATAAGCCTATCAGTTTCACAGAGGAGTGCTACTGAGCATGGCAATATATATATTTAAAACCAGAGACATAACATAAAACACAGACAAAGCTCAGTGCACATCCAGAAAAACTTATATACGGTACAGTGCCTAAATATACATGTATAAATAACTAATAAATAAAATGGTCTTTTAGTTTAACATTTTGGCCAAATTGTTGTAAGCCCTTGAACCAACTGCACGGCAGACCACGTTTCAAGGGTCCCTACACTAATATAGATTCTTAATAACCTGTGCATTGCCAGGAAGAATGATTTATAATAAATCTGTCAAAATTAGTTGCAAAGTTCTAAGTCTGATTGAAGCTTTGAAGAGTGCTTTTCCTGGTAATATACAGGTTAATAAAAGCTTCAATCAGACTTAGAACTTTTGCAACTAATATTGACAGATTTATTATAAATCATTCTTCCTGGCAATGCACAGGTATTAAGAATCTATACTATTGTAGGGACCCTTGAAACGTGGTCTGCCGTGCAGTTGGCTCAAGGGCTTACAACAATTTGGCCAAAATGTTAAACTAAAAGACCATTTTATTTATTAGTTATTTATACTATTTATACATTTATAAATGTATATTTAGGCACTGTATCGTATATAAGTTTTTCTGGATGTGCACAGAGCTTTGTCTGTGTTTTATGTTATGTCTCTGGTTTTAAATATATATATTGCCATGCTCAGTAGCACTCCTCTGTGAAACTTATATGCTTATATATATATGTTGTGGGTATTTTGGGGGTTTAATATGAGCTTGTAGGTGTTCTGTATGTTTTATATTTCTTGTTCAGCTAGTCTTAGCTGATTGGAGGGTGGCAACCTCCCACCTAATTGAAGCTCATCCCTCCCACATTTAAATGGTTAAAAGCTCACTCCATGGCATCTTCCACTCTCAGGGGAACTTGTGTTATTAAGACTTGTGTTATTAAGAATCTATATTAGTGTAGGGACCCTTGAAACGTGGTCTGCCGTGCAGTTGGCTCAAGAGCTTACAACAATTTGGCCAAAATGTTAAACTAAAAGACCATTTTATTTATTAGTTATTTGTACATGTATATTTAGGCACTGTACCGTATATAAGTTTTTCTGGATGTGCACTGAGCTTTGTCTGTGTTTTATGTTATGTCTCTGGTTTTAAATAAGGATAGGTGGAACAGTTCAAATCTGTTTTCTGGGATTTTGTGGACTGTTTTGACAAAATCCGTCTGTCCCCCCACTCAAATCCATCTGTGAATTGGTACAAAAAACTTTGAACGGATTCATTTAAATCTATCATTAAATACAATCTAGACACATTTTTAAGAATCAAAACAATATATTTGCGGAGAGAGAGAGAGAACAGTACATTGGCTACATAACATAACCTCGCTCTATTAGGTTAGAAGAAAATGGGTGTCACCTCCGCTGCTCTAGTGATTACACAGTTATAACTGATGTTCAACAAGCAAGCCCTATTACTATTTGTAGACAAATATTCTTGGTACTATCTGGATGTTTTACATTTTCATCTTATTAGACCAGATCTGTGTAACCACATTTATATACTGTAGATCATGGGTTTGCAAAGTTTTTGACCGGCACACCCCCTGCCTCGCAGCCCCAGCATTCACGCCTCCCCTCTCCAACGACCCAGTGTCAAACGACGCAGCGGTTCATGTGATGTCATGTCACGGGACCCCGCAGCAACATTTGATGCGCGTTGTCATGGCCACGTGTCGCCGAAGACCCAGCTGGCAGTAGGTAAGGGATGTTACAGAGGCCTCACACCTCCCCCGGAATTTAATTTAAATGCCTTGGGGAATGGCACAGGACCTCTGTATCAGCCGCACCCCCATAGAAAATCTTGCCACCACCCCCTATGGGCACGCCCTCCCACTATCGCACCCCTGATGTAGATTGTACAGGGGGCATTAAATCCTTTCTACAGTATTTAGCTATCTATTTAAGCAGATCTCTTTCAATGTGACTGTACCTCTGAAGAAGCCAACCTGGGCTTTAATGAATTTGAATTTCCAATCTGCATTATCAAACAAGCTCTAAATCAAGAGTCTTTTCTTCTGTTAATATAAATATACAGGCTTTGTTCATTGCTTATAATTAAATTACCACTAAGTACTAGGGGCTCTATGCAGTAAGCGCCGATAAGGCTTTTTTTGGCATTTTTTGCCCTCCCGATTCAGTAACTGCCGATAAGTGGGAATTATCGGCAACTTTTCCTCCCGATAAAAAATTATCGGGAGTCGGCTGCCGATAAGTCACTTATCGGCACTTTTTGAACCCGGCTGAATTCAGGTAGCCCCGATCAGCTCTTCGGTGCTGATCGGCACCCCAGATTGGAGAGTTTATCAGGAATCCAGTCCGCCAACTAAAGTTGGCAAGTTGGTGGAGGAGAAGCATTGGCAAGGGCGACACTTAGAAAAAATCAGGCCTTTTTCCTGCCTGTGATTGATGCCGGGGTTCTCCGGAGCTAATACCCGCACCGGAGACCCCCAGCATGCATCCGAGGCAGGAAAAAGGCATGTACAGCCCACTTCATTACCTTAGCGGCTAACCGCTAAGGCAATGAAGGAGTTAACCCACCGTGCCAGCTTTTTTGTGGGTAGCGGGGGTGGGTGAAGGGGGTATTTGGCCCTGGTTGTGAGTTTAGGACTTGCGGGGGGGTTGCGTGTGTACTTAACCCTTTCACGACTGTAGCAGTTAATACCGCTACGGCCATGAAGGGGTTAAGGCCTCCCACTACCCCCCGCAAGGCCAAAACAAACACCATTGGGGCTAATACCCCCTTCACCCACCCCCGCTACCCACAATAAAAAATAATCACACACAGCAGCCCCACACTAAATAAATAAATAAATATATCTAAATAAATAAATATCTCTATATAAATAAATAAATATATATATATATATATATATATATATATATATATATAAAACCCAAAAACCCCTAACATACACTTATATGCACATCAATGATACTATAGGCCGGCGGGGGCCCGCGGGTGTTGCCCGAAGGCCTACAGTACCAATTATGTGCCCCCCCAAATTGATGTCTAAACACGTACATACTTATAAAGAAATACCCCCCCCCCGTAACACATACAATATAGTAATGGCCACAATTACTATTATCCACAAAGGGATAATAGTGAATGTGCCCATTTTAAAAACATAAACAGCAATAAATACATTAAATACATATAGCACTTACCACCCTTGTCCGGCTGCCACGATGAAGGCCATCCTCCTCTTCATCCTGGTCATGGCCCCCTCCGCTGCTGCAAAACAGACACAAGAATGAAAACATCCAAAGTAATGTCCCCTAACCACTTAATCACCATAGCGGTTATTAACCGCTACAGTCATTAAGGGGTTAATCCACCCTCACCCACCACTTGGGACGCCTACATACCCTCCCCCACTAACCCCCCACCCCATGAGGCCTAACCACCCTCACCCACTACCCACAAGGGAGGCCTACCCACATACCGTTGGGGAACCCCCCCACCCACCCCCAGTACCCACAATAAAAACAATACAGTGACCCACAATAAACATCATTATATTTAATAAATAAATTACCCACCCCCTGTGCCCCCCCATAAATACAAGATTTATCCTTTTACAAACAGGGTTCATAACACAGCCCCACGCGAGTACCTGGTGGGCTGGCGGGGCACCTGACAGACCTACAGGGTACCAGCAGCCCTTTTCAAACAGGTTCTGGAGGCCTGCTGGTGGGTCCCGCCAGCACCATGGCCCCCAGGTGGTCTCCTTGGGTCACCATGGGCCACAATTGGGTCCCACGGTAGGCCTAAGGATGTCTGGGAGCCCCGGGTCAGACCCACAGGTGTCTGCGGGGCCTCGGGTGGTTCCCACGGGGGTCTGGGGAACTCACGAGTGCTCACTATGGGTCCGCGGTGCCCCCACAGGAGTGGGACCACACATCTTCATCCCCGCACCTACGGGTCCGCGGTGCCCCCACAGATGTGAGGACACCGCTTCATCCCCACATGTGTCACCCATGGAACCACCAGCCTGGTACCCGTGAGAAACCCAAGGAAACCACAGGCGGTCTCCAGAGGTCCCACGCAGAACCACGGAACAAACCCTGAATGTAAAAAAAATAAACCTGGCCTATATATTCAATACATACACCCCCCCACCCAACACCTACAGTACAATAATGTCCAAAATAACTATTATCCAGATAGGGATAATAGATTATTTGCCCATTATTAAAAACATTAACTAGCATATTCAAATAAATAAAGTACTACTGACCTCATCAATAAGAAGTCTCCGTCGCCAGCAACATCCTTGTCTTGCCCACAAAATACATAGACAAAACAACGCCAATACATTGCAATTGCATTCAGATATCAATTAACCCCTTAAACACCTTATCGGATAATAACCGCAATGGTAATTAAGGGGCCACACTGGCCCGATACCCACCCTTCACCCATGAATTTGTACAGTGGCTTCATCATGCAAATATATATATATATATATATATATATATATATATATATATATACAGTGCTCGACAAACCCGGTCGCCAACTCGCCAGCTGCGATCGGATATTGGCTCGTGGCCAGTAGCTTTTCCCCTGCTCTGCAAAAACAAAATCCCCTGCTCGAAAAAAAAAAAAAAACCCTCTGGCTGTGACGCGGCTTGGAGTTGCCAGGACTTCAAACCGCCCTTCCTTCTCTGCACGGGTAAGCAATGAAGGGGGGGGGGGGGGGTTGGAGGTGCGCGCGCCTATATATCCTCCTGTATAATTGTGTCACCTCCTGCTTACAAGACCTGCACTGATCCGGTCATGGAGAGGATTGTGGACAGATGCTTGAGGTGGGGGGGGAATTTAATGCACTGTAATAAATATTTATATATACTGTACTGTTCTGGTGTTTCTCCCCCCTTCCTCCGGTACTCCCGCTGCCCGCGCGGCTCGGGTGCTTCACCCCCCTCCCTCCGGTGCTCCCGCTGCCCGCGCGGCTCGGGTGCTTCACCCCCCTCCCTCCGGTGCTCCCGCTGCCCGCGTGGCTCGGGTGCTTCACCCCCCTCCCTCCAGTGCTCCCGCTGCCCGCGCGGCTCGGGTGCTTCACCCCCCTCCCTCCGGTGCTCCCGCTGCCCGCGCGGCTCGGGTGCTTCACCCCCCTCCCTCCGGTGCTCCCGCTGCCCGCGCGGCTCAGGTGCTTCACCCCCGCTCCCTGTGTGTGTGTGTTATGAGAGAGAGAGAGGGGTATGGGAGAGGGAGAGAGAGAGAGAGGGTATGGGACAGAGAGAGAGAGAGAGAGAGAGAGAGAGGGTATGGGACAGAGAGAGAGAGAGAGAGAGGGTATGGGACAGAGAGAGAGAGGGGTATGGGAGAGAGAGAGAGAGAGAGAGAGAGAGAGGGGTATGGGAGAGAGAGAGAGAGAGAGAGAGAGAGAGAGAGAGAGGGGTATGGGAGAGAGAGAGAGAGAGAGAGGGGTATGGGAGAGAGAGAGAGAGAGAGATAGGGGTATGGGAGAGAGAGAGAGAGAGAGAGAGGGGGGGTATGGGAGAGAGAAAGAGAGAGAGGGGGTATGGGAGAAAGAGAGAGGGGTATACGAGAAAGAGGGAGAGAGTGTATGGGAATGAGAGAGTGTGTGTATGGGTATGAGAGAGTGTGTGTATGGG